>NC_091189.1:24499942-24584942 GCF_040958095.1 Procambarus clarkii
AGGAGTTGGAAATGCGAGCTCCAAGTAATGCCAAGATGAAGGTAGCTTGCGTGCCGATTTCAGCAGTTGCTGCGAATGGCCGCATACCTCGCTTCTGGAACCTTTCATCCTATGGCTCCTGGGTAAGTTGTGTACCTCCTCCCACATCACTTCACATGGCATAAGGAGAGTAAACGGTACACTGGGGCAGGTACACTACACACGGTACGCTGGGGCAGGTACACTACACACGGTACGCTGGGGCAGGTACATCACATGGTACATTGGGGCAGGTACACTACACACGGTACACTGGGGCAGGTGCACTACACACGGTACATTGGGTCAGGTACACCACACGGTACATCTTCTTGAGGTTATCTTGAGATGATTTCGGGGCTTTTTAGTGTCCCCGCGGCCCAGTCCTCGACCAGGCCTTCACTCCCAGGAAGCAGCCCGTGACAGCTGACTAACACCCAGGTACCTACTTTACTGCTAGGTAACAGGGGCATAGGGTGAAAGAAACTTTGCCCAATGTTTCTCGCCGGTGCCTGGGATCGAACCCAGGACCACCGGATCACAAGTCCAGCGTGCTGTCCGCTCGGCCGACCGGCTCCTGGGGCAGGTGCACCACACATGGTACACTGGGGCAGGTACATCACATGGTACACTGGGGCAGGTACATCACACAGTACACTGGGGCAGGTACATCACACAGTACACTGGGGCAGGTACATCACACAGTACACTGGGGCAGGTGCACCACACATGGTACACTGGGGCAGGTGCACCACACATGGTACACTGGGACAGGTACATCACACGGTACACTGGGGCAGGTGCACCACACATGGTACACTGGGGCAGGTACATCACACGGTACACTGGGGCAGGTGCACCACACATGGTACACTGGGACAGGTACATCACACGGTACACTGGGGCAGGTGCATCACACAGTACATGGGCAGGTACATCACACACGGTACACTGGGGCAGGTACATCACACGGTACACTGGGACAGGTACATCACATGGTACACTGGGGTAGGTACATCACACACGGTATACTGGGGCAGGTACACTACACACGGTACACTGGGGCAGGTACACCACACGGTACACTGGGACAGGTACATCACATGGTACACTGGGGTAGGTACATCACACACGGTATACTGGGGCAGGTACATCACATGGTACACTGGGGCAGGTACACTACACACGGTACACTGGGGCAGGTACACTACACACGGTACACTGGGGCAGGTGCATCACACAGTACATGGGCAGGTACATCACACACGGTACACTGGGGCAGGTGCATCACACAGTACACGGGCAGGTACATCACACACGGTACACTGGGGCACGTGCATCACATGGTACACGAGCAGGTACACCACACACGGTACACTGGGGCAGGTGCACCACACATGGTACACTATGGCAGGTACACTACACACGGTACACTGGGGCAGGTACACTACACACGGTACACTGGGGCAGGTGCATCACACAGTACACGGGCAGGTACATCACACACGGTACACTGGGGCAGGTGCATCACACAGTACACGGGCAGGTACATCACACACGGTACACTGGGGCACGTGCATCACATGGTACACGAGCAGGTACACCACACACGGTACACTGGGGCAGGTGCACCACACATGGTACAATGGGGCAGGTACACCATTCACGGTACACTGGGGCAAGAAACGGGAACACTACAGTAGGCCTACTGGCCAATGCAAGGCAGTCATATTGCAGTAGGCCTACTGGCCGAGGCGAGGCAGGCTACTGCAATAGGTCTCCTTACCAAGGCAGGTTCCAACCCATCCTCCTAATAGCACGTCACATTTTGACGTGTATACTTCACTTATGGCCAAAAGCTGTCGTGCTAGACAATGGTAGCGGCTCGCGAAATTGACATAATGTCCCGTTTTCTGTTTTGGGTACTCTGGTATGTTAAGATAAGGTCACTTTAGTACGATAGTTTCTTGACGTTGGAAAATCTTAGGAGGACGGGCTGATTGTACATGTAGCTATGGCGGTATGTTCACACACAGGATGAGTGGCACTGCCCAATAAGCTCACCCCTCCGGGAAAAATGTAAATTAAAAAAAAAATTGCAGTAGGCCAACTGGCAAAGGCGAGGCAGGAACACTACAGTAGGTCTACTAAGCAAGTTCAGGCAGATTTAGTTGACACTTGTTTTCATCCACTTTTAAATCTAACACACACATGCGAGGAACTCAATATTTATTTATTTATTTATTTTATATACAAAAGTTTTTTCATTTTTGTACAGCCACTAGCACACACAACATTTCGGGCAAGTCCTTGTTCCCCGGAATACGACCCAGCCAAATCGTCTAACAACCTGGTACCCATTTTACTGTTGGGTTAAACAGAGGCTACAGTTAAGGATTTGTGTCCAGTAAATCCTCCCCGGCCAGGATATGAACCCAGGACAAAGCGTTCGTGATACGCCAAGGCGAGCGTCTTACCACTACGCCACAGGGACTAGCAAATAAGAAATTCCAGGACTTCTCCTTGCTCACATTAGAGCAAGGAGAAGTCGCAGAGATAAGAGAGGGAATAGGTAACCAGGCACCACTAGAGGAGTTCAGGATTATCAGTGGGGAGGTTAGGAAGCTTTTGCTAGAGTTGGATGTGACAAAAGCTATAGGCCCGGTGGAATTTCACCATGGATACTGAAGGAAGGAGCAGAAGCACTGTGTCTGCCACTCTTCATGGTGTATAACAAATCACTGGTAACAGGTGAACTGCCCAAAATTTGGAAGACGGCTAATGTAGTCCCAATATACAAGAAAGGGGACAGACAGGAAGTACTGAACTACAGGTCAGTGTCCCAAACTTGCATACTATGCAAGTTGATGGAGAAAATTGTAAAAAAAAAAAAAATGGAACACCTGGAGCAAAAGAACTTTGTAACACAACATCAGCATGGGGTTCAGGGATGGCAAGTCATGCCTCACAGGATTAATTGAATTCTATGACAAGGAACAAAAATCAGGCAGAGAGGGGTGGGCAGACTGCATATTCTTGGATTGCCAGAAAGGCTTTGACACAGTACTGCCCAAGAGACTAGTGCACAAGCTGGAGATGCAGGCTGGAGTGAAAGGGAAGATACTCCATTGGATAAGGAAGTACCAAAGCAACAGAAGACATCAAGTCACTGTGAGGGGTGAGGTCTAGGACTGGCGAGGTGTCACCAGTGGAGTCTCACAGGGAACAGTCCTTGGACCTATACTGTTTCTGATACAGTATATGTAAATGATCTCCCAGAGGAAATAGACTTGTTCCTCTCATTGTTTTACTGATGATGCAAAAATTATGAGGAGGATTAAGACAATGGAAGATAGTATGAGGCAACCTAGACAAACTAAATGAATGGTCCAACAAATGGCTACCCAAGTAAATGTAAGGTAATGAAACTTGACAGTAGAAACAGGAGGCCAGACACAGGATACCGAATGGGAGATGAAATCCTTCATGAAATGGATAGAGAAAAAGATCTAGTTGATATCATTCCAGACCTGTCTCCTGAAGCCCACATCAAAAGAATAACATCAGCGGCATATGCAAGGCTGGCTAACATCAGGACTGCCTTCAGGAACCTGAGTAAGGAATTCTTCAGAACCTTGTATACCACATATGTGAGACCAATCCTGGAGTAAGCAGCCACAGCATGGAGCCCGTAGCTTGTCAAGCACAAGACGAAGTAAGTTGGAAAAAGTTCAGAGGTATGCCACTAGGCTAATCCCAGAACTAAGAGGCATTAGTTATGAGAAAAGGCTGTGTGAAATGCACCTCATGTCACTGGAATACAGGAGAGCTCGGGGAGGCATGATCACTACATACAAAATTCTCAGAGGAATTAACAGGGTAGATAAACTGTAGCATGGGTGGTATGCAAACAAGGGGACACAGGTGGAAACTGAGTACCCAAATGAGCCATAGGGATGTTAGAAAGAACTTTTTCAGTGTATCTTAATTAAGAAGCACATCAACAAACTGGAAAAGGTGCAAAGACATGCCACTAAATGGCTCCCAAAACTGAAGGATAAGAGCTACTAGGAGAGGTTAGAGGCATTAATTATGCCAAAACTAGAAGATAGAAGAAAAAGAGGCGATATGATCACAATGTACAAGACAGTAACAGGAATCAATAGAATTGATTGGGAAGACTTCCTGAGACCTGGAACTTTGAGAACAAGAGGTCATAAATTTAAACTAATGAAACAAAGCTGCTGAAGAAATATAAGAAAATTCCCTTTTGCAAACAAAGTTGTAGATGGTTGGAACAAGTTAGGTGAGAAGGTGAAGCCAAAACTGTCAGTACTGTAGTTTCAAAGCGTTATACATTTTTGAGTGCTGGGAAGAGGGGACACCATGAGCATAGCTCTCATTGTGTAACTACACTTAGGTAATTACACTTAGTTAATTACATAAACTTACCAGCGATGCAAAGAACAAGGAACAACTACACGGCAGTGAGGAGAGAGGCAGAAAGAAATTTTGAGAAAGAGACAGGTGACAAATATAACACAGAACCAGGCCTATTCTATAAATTCATCAACATCAAATTGCAGGTAAAGGATAATATTCAGAGATTGAAAATAGAAAACAGATTCATGGAAGATGAAAAGGAAGTGTGTGAAACATTAAACAAAAAGTTCCAAAATGTGTTTGTGCAAAATTAAATCTTCAGAGAACCAGACACAATAAGAATTGAATTCCTGAGAACAACATATAGCACATAGAGGTGTCTAGAGACGAAGTGAAAAAACTGCTCAAGGGGCTAAGTAAGAACAAAGTAGTTGGCCCGGATGGAGTTTCACCATGGGTCCTGAGATAATGTGCACCTTAGCTCAGCATTCCACTTCAACTGATTTTTCAGGCATCCCTATGTACAGGAGTCATAGCAGATGCGTGGAAAAAGGCTAACATAGTTCCAATCTACAAAAGTGGCAGCAGGGAAGACCCCCCTCTCTATTATAGAGTTGTATGATTGACACGTGTAATAGTCAAAATATTGGAAGAAATAATTAAAACTAAATGAGTAGAACACCCGGAGAAAAACTGTATAATAACAGACAGACAGTATGGTTTTCGATCTGGAAGATCCTGTGTAATGAATTTACTCAGTTTCTATAATCGAGCCAGAGATTTTACAGGAAAAAGATGGTTGGGTTAACTGCATCTATCTGGCCCTTAAAAAAGGCTTTCGACAGAGTTCCACATAAGAGGCTGTTCTGGAAACTGGGACATATTGGAGGGGTGACAGGGAGGCTTCTAACATGGCAGAAAAGTTTTCTGACAGAAAAATGAGGGCAGTAATCAGAGGCAATGTATCGGACTGGAGAAATGTCATGAGTGGAGTACCACAGGGTTCAGCTCTTGCATGGGTAATGTTCATTGTCTACATAAACAATCTACCAGATGGAATACAGAATTATATGAACATGTTTGCTGATGATGCTAAGATAATAGGGAAGATAAGAAACTTAGATGATTGTCATGCCCTTCAAGAAGACCTGGACAAAATAAGTGTATGGAGCACCACTTGACAAATGGAATTTAATGTGAATAAATACCATGTTATGGAATGTGGAATAGGAGAACATAGACCCTACACAATCTATAAATTCTGTGAGAAAACTTTAAAGAATTTGGATATGGAATGAGATCTAGGGGTGGTTCTAGATATAAAACTATCACCTGAGGACCACATAAAGAACATCGTGCGAGGAGCCTATGCTACTCTTTCTAACTTTAGAATTGCTTTTAAATAAATGGATGGAAATACTAAAGAACTTGTTCACAACTTTTGTTAGACCAATGCTGGAACATAGAAGCAAAGCTGAAATATAGAACACATTGACAAACTGGAAAACGTGCAAAGACATGCAACTAAATGGCTCCCAGATCTGATGGACAAAGCTACGAGGTTAGATTAGAGGAATTAAATATGCCAAACCTGGAAGAAAAAGAGACAATATAATCACTATGTACGAAATAGTAACTAGAATTGATAAAATTGACTGAAGAATTCCTGAGACCTGGAAACTTCATGGAACAAGAGGTCATTGATTTAAACTACCGATAACTAAACAAAGCTGCCAAAGAAATACACGTATAAGGAAATTCACTTTCACAAACAGAGTGGTAGACGGTTGAAACAAGTTATGTGAGAAGGTTCAAGTAAGTTTATGGAGGTAATGAAATACATCTCTAAAGGATAGAGTAGCTTAGGCTATTTCTAGCCTCGTGGTTTTGAAGGTGGTGGAGGTCAAAACTGTCAGTAGTTTCAAAGCGTTTTACGACAAAGAATGCTGGGAAGATGGGACACCAAGAGCTACGCTCTTGGTGTCCTGTAACTCCTGTAACTACACTTAGGTAATTACACACATACTGAACATATACTCACTCCAATGGAAAAAGAAAGTCTACACATACTTCACCTCTCACTTTTCCTGTTTATCAAGGTGGCATATCTCCTCCAACAGATTTGATTTTATTTGTTTTTAATCACAGTGAATATTTACTTTCAATATGCTGTATTTATTTTGTCAGTAATAACCTTTATATATCCTGCTTTAATATTGTTGTTATATAATATCTAATGTACAATATCTGCTTGATACCTACTTGATGGGGTTCTGGGAGTTCTATTCCCAAACCTGACCCGAGGCCAGGCTTGACTTGCAAGAGCTTGGTCCAATAGGCAAACATCATTTTGTTTTATTGTATTAAATGCTAAACACTTCTTTGTCACAGTTCTAGGAGTATTATTTGTCAATCACCCCCCTCCCCCCCCCCTCTCTCACTCAGGATAACACTCATTGTATAGTTTTTCTTGTAATCATTCTATGGAAATTTTAATGGCATGGTAGAGATGGATGAAACAAACACTTTTTCATAAGCATAAAGGACTTTATTTGTTAATGTTAATTTGATCATAAGACACTAGAACATGATACAGTACATAGAACAAGAATTATAAGTAATGGTTCAGTCTCAAGGGGCAGGTACGTAATAATCTGCAGTTAGAACATGTCTGACGTTGCAAATATTTATGGAATCGTGCCCTCATTTAAGAAGGCTTGTAAATATTTACCAAAGCTGGCATTAATTGATAAGTAACAGCTTGTTCATCAGTTTTGAAATACTCTTATGTAGTTATTTGTCTTAGGTGCCAATATTTGCACAATTGTTGATCACTGGCCCTTGTACACCAGTATATTAAGTGAGTGAATGCACTTAAACAATAGAGTAACCATAGTTAATTTAGACTTATACAGACTTGTACTGTACATTACTTGTAACTGTAACTTGTAACTGTAGACTTGTACTGTACATTACTTGTAATGTAAAATATCTGTACAAGTAATGCAAAATGAACATGGTACATCATGGTATATAATAATGATATCTTATTTAATTACCAATGTTTTCATCCAGATTTTAGTGTACATTTGGTAAAAGTGCTCAAGAGTTTTGTTTTGTTTTATTAAGTACAGTACTTATTCTGAATTTACAGTTTGCATGTTAGTATAGCAGTTTAGCAATCCTGAAATCAGCATAATCACTGTTTGTTGTGTTTTTAAATTGTAATTAGCATTAATGATCTACTTCTTAATAGTGAGGATATAGTGTTCCTGCTTCTGTAAGCCTTCAAATTTTTTTTTCAGACTTTTCTCATTACAGTTGTACATCTTATGTTTTAATTCTACAGTATATTCATTTATTATGTACATGCTGTGTTTAATTTATTCACTTTCAGCTGTTTTAGATATTTATATTTGTCTTACAGACACCCTTGGGAGTGGAAGAGCAGATATCCCTTCGTGGTGCTGAGGTTGAGGTCGCAAGCGACTACACCAAGAGGCGGAATGTGCTGCGTCTTGCCACACCAGGCGGGTCTCAGCTACTTCTCCAGGCCGACACTCCACCAGAGATGTTGGCATGGCTCTCCACTCTACAGAACAATTGTGCCTTACAGGTAACTAGTGATGGAAAGGTCCCCCCTCTCCCATTTCCATGGGTATGTGGGGGTATGGATATACTGTACTGTACATACTTTTCAAGTTGCATTGTTTATGTCCAATTTCTGTAAGAATGGGGATATATTAGTTATTTTTTTTAAAACTTCTGCCAATTAAAATTACTTTTGATTTGTTTTACTGTACTATAATTGTAGATAGTTATTCTTTGTCAAGTTTTGACCAATTAAAATTTCTTGCTTATTTCTTATACTTTACTGTAATTATGGCTGCACTATTATGTAATTATTATTATGTAATTCTGAAAATTTACACAAATTTTTGGTATTCACAGGAAGGCGAATCAGGCAGCAAAACCCCCATGAACAACAACAATGTGTCTCCACAAACAAGTAATAAAGCAATGCGGAAACTCACATCCACTTTGAGAACGCGCTCCCCCACTGGCCAATCTCCTTCAACAAAAACACGTAAACCCAGTAGTTCTGGTAAGTAATGTACACTGTAAATATTTGTTGAGTGTCCCCTACATAGTTTGCTTTTCATAAGTTTCCTAACTTTACTAGTACCTGTATTCTTTGATCTTACACAAAACCTTATGTTTACAAAATGATTTCTAGTTGATAAGTTATCGTATTTTTCAAAGATGTATTATGCTGTTGCTCCCAGAGGTATATTGATCCATCTCGTCGTTATCAGGATCTCGACACAGTCGGACAGATACACGTGACTCTGATGGTACTAGGGCATGCATTTGTACTGTACACAAGATTATACAGTGTGTGGGGTTTTCTATTTTGCTTTCCCAACTGCAATGCGTACGTCACCAATGTACATGTGGCAGATGCTTCACAAAGCTGTCGGAATCAAACAGAAAATACGAGAGCAACCGTACAGGGCCTAGGAGCAAGGTCGAGTTAGAATCCTTGAGGGTCTCTTCTCACACTAGACTCGCCTGGTCCTGATCCACGTTAGTTGTGGGAATCTCCTCAATGCCTGAAACACTTTAAGGGACTCCTATGGTCCTCATCACATTTATAGTTTAGTGAATAATAGGCAACTCCTTGTTGAAGACACCTGGAGCTGAAGGCTTAAGTAATAGTTGGCAGTATTCAGAAGTGGTTCAACTGAAACACCGCATAAAGCTTAACAGTAGTTTATTTACAAATTTAACCACTAATACAAAGGGTGCTTGATTTACTTTAGATTGGCGTCAGAAAGGCTATGGTTGCATTAGCGAGATTCTTGACGTCTTACTAATCAATTCGGATCCATTCGTGGAGAAACTTTAACTTAACACAATTGACAGTCAATCATTAACACAGCAAACCTAAATGCCGGTGTGCAAAAAGGGTCACCGGTCGTTCCAACCGGACACTCGGATAACGATGATGCGCAATAAATCACAATGGCACTGTCAACGGGACAGGCAATAATCATGCACAATAATTATGTCACACAATAACTAAATGTGTGGTGTATGTGAAACTCACATTCACAGACGAGTGGAATGTCGTGGTACCTCAAAGATAAACACGCATACACCGTCGGGTGTCTAGGTCTCTACCAATACCTGTGTCGGGTATGAGAGGGTGAGAACTGTGGTTGAGCCCTCAGATCATCACACACAGACACAATAATAAAGAAACAAGATCTTGTACTTACAGATAGGCTACCTCTCCCATTCACTCACTCACTCGTGCACATTTATGCAAGAACTCGTAGGTGGCCTGACAGCTGGTTCCGCTCGTTATGACGTGAGACCATTGACGACAGGCTTTCCCAACAACCCGTACTTGACACGGAGGGTACTTGCAGAGGAGGGTGTGCTGTATGCTTAACAGACACACACTCACAATTGATGGCACTGGCGGTGCGTAAAGGTGTGACGGGTGGTGACGTCACATAGTACAGTGAGGGCAGAGCGAGTGGCAGCAGCTGGCGGCGGCTAGTGGCGGCTGGCTACATACTCTGGTCTGAGTGGAGGCTGGCGGCAGCTGATTATATGGTACCATACAGGTACACTGTGGGAGAATCTTGAGAGACCATACTCTCACACACTGATTTTGCAGTACCATATAAAGATGCTGGGAATTACTAGAGAATATAGTCACCCAGCCAAGATAATAAGTATTCAGAAGGGTGTCTTATCTAACCCCAGCACAAATAGGTTCCAGGGACATCATTTTCATAATCATCAAAGGAAACTCAAACTATCTTATGGCTACCTTGTGGGGGATCTACTTTTATTTATATATATATATATATATATATATATATATATATATATATATATATATATATATATATATATATATATATATATATATATATATATATATATATATATATATATATATAATATATATATATATATATATATATATATATATATATATATATATATATTTATTTATTTATTTTACATACATATATAACCACTTCCAAGAACACACAAGGCGATTGTTTTAGAAAGAACTCCTCTCGTGAAAGGTTCAAATCTATGACTGACAGGGGCAGTGAACCCCTTGACAAGTCCAGTACTCTGACCAACTAACCACCAGACACTTAAAAGAGGAAGAGGAAGCTATTTCCCCTCCAATAACCCAACTGCACCAGGTAGCCAGAGACTACCTGGTGTCTCTGGTTAGATTGAGTTGAATCTGAACATTTTCTCAAGTTCTTTGAGATGCTAGAGTTCTGTTGCCAATTGCTTGAGAATATTTAAATATTTGTGTTTTTCATCATGTGATATTCATATCATGGTTAATAACTTGGCATTAATATGAGAGTAGTGATAACTTGGTAATACTATAATTTATTTTGTGATTTTCATCATATTATTGATGGGAAAGATGGCAGTACAAGTCTTCTGTGCATTCAGTTAATGAAAGAACAAGTTAACAATAACCTTGCAATAAATGGCTATAATCCTATGCGGCTCTTGCCACCCACAATCTTTCTTCATCCATTCTTATCATTTTTGTCACAATACAGTACTGTACCTAATGTTTTGTCATGCTTTTGCATTACAACTACTGAAAATTATGTTTTATGTTTGCTTGTTTTTCATGCTTACTTCACATACTTCTCCAAGGGGGGGGTCTGGTAGCTGAGCGGACCGTGCACAGGACTTGTAATTCTGTGGCCCGAGTTCAATTCCCTCACCAGGCAGAAACAAATGGGCAAAGTTTCTTTTACCCTGATGCCCCTGTTACCTAGCAGTAAATAGGTACCTGGGAGTTAGACAGCTGTTATGGAGTTGCTTCCTGTGTGTGTGTGTGTGTATGTGTGTGGGGACAAAAAATTATTTAATAGTTAGTTACAGTTGATTGATTGACAGTTGAGAGGCGAGCCAAAAGGAACCCCTGCAAGAACAACTAGGTGAATACAACTAAGTGAATACTTACCCTTCACCTCTCACCACACCTTCTCTCTTTTTCTTATATTGACTCTGGATGGTAGAGCAGGGACGGGGTGAGTTGCAGCCCTGCTCCTGTGCCAGGTAAGTCCACTACGGCCGCATCATAGCCCGCGCTACCTGGAACTTTTTGTTCTGAGTAACTGAATGTAAAGCAACAACAACAACAACTGTAGAGCGACGGTCTTGCTTCATACAGGTCGCGTTCAACCCCCAGCCATCCAAGTGGTTGGGCACCATTCCTTTACCCCGTCCCATCCCAAATCCTTATCTTGACTCCTTCCAAGTGCTATATAGTCATAATGGCTTGGCACTTTTTCCTGTTTATTCTTCCCTCACTCTCTCACTCTTGCTATGTCGCGACTTGATAATGGTCTAGAACAGCAGTCGCCAACTGATGGTCCGCAAGACAATTTTATTTGTGTATTTTTTGTAACTGTATTTTCTTTACCTGTTATATTTATTGGCATCAAATAGTTTGACTTTAAATAACTATCATTTCTTGTTTGATGGACCACGGGATTTAAAATTATGAATTTAGTGATCCGTGAGCTCCGAAAGGTTGGTGACTGCTGGTCTAGAATAAACCAAGCATCACTAATTTTGTTTCATATACAGTATGTTGGGTTCGGTTATTATTTTTTGTATTATTGCTAGAGTTTTGAAATTTTTTCAATGTGTTAATTTCACTAATATATTTTCAGAGAGTAATTCTTCACCAAAATCAAAAACCTGGAGAGGTCATTTAAAGAGACCTTTTATGAAGAAGGTACATAGTGGGTCACCAGCTATCACTCCCACAATGCCACTACCAGAGGGAGCGACTATTGGGGTCTGTCTTGAGGACTGCCCTCCGGTAAGAGTTTCAGCTATCTGGTGTCTATACATTGTGTCCTGTGCTACTTTGGGTGAACTGTCTCATTATTGCTCTTCATTTTGTGTATCTTACGCCAGTGGCCCTTTTACATTAGGCTCAATGGTCTACATCTTTCTTTTAAATTCACCATTGGTTGGTTTTCCGTGAATTTTGGAAGTAGATCATGCGATAGAATTATAGAAGTTGAATTATAGAAATATAGAAGTGAGGGTTCGGTCTCCACTCACAATCGAGAATTCCGGGTTCGAATCCCGGGTGGGACAGAAATGGTTGGGCACATTTTCTATCACCTAATGCCTCTGAACATACTAGAGTGAATGATATGGAAGAAAATACAGAATGGAACCAGTGAAGAGCATAGGTGCCATTGGCACAATCAGAGAACACTGTATAAACATCAGAGGTCCACGGTTGTTCAACATCCTCCCGGCGACTATAAGAAATATTGCCGGAACAACCATGGACATCTTCAAGAGAAAACTGGACTGTTTTCTAAAAAAACGTGCCGGACCAACCGGGCTGTGGTGGGTATGTGGGCCTGCGGGCCGCTCCAAGCAACAGCCTGGTGGACCAAACTCTCACAAGTCAAGCCTGGCCTTGGGCCGGGCTTGGGGAGTAGAAGAACTCCCAGAACCCCATCAAGCAGGTATTAACCTATTAGCAATGGTGTAAATAGATTGTACACTTTTCTTGTTAGAAGTTATAATAAATGAAAATAGAAGACTCGTATTATTATACGAAGTATGGTTATGGAAGTTAATAATTAAGTGAAAAATAACAAATCTTTGAGTGGGTAGTGCAATATGCCTGGGGTAGTCCAGGGATGTAAGTGTGTTCTCATAGGAAGGCAAGGATTCATTATTTCACATCCTTAATTTATATTTCTGTTCCTTTGATTCTTCACTAGTGTTTTATCTTTACTTACAGTCGCTTGAGAATGAATACGTGCCGCTACTTGTTGCTCTATGCGTGGGCGTAGTAGAAGGCCGAGGCTTGCAGACACAAGGCATCTATCGTATTCCTGGCAACAAGGCAGCTGTCACGCACTTAACGGAGATGATAAATAAAGACCCAAAATCTATTGAATATGATGATCCAAGGTATGACTTCAATGATTTTTTCTTTCACAATCTTGGTGATGTTTATTGACCACTTACAGAATGTTGTATTACTTGAGCTTTTAATGGTGGAAATATATTGGGATAAATACTGTATTTTATGTGCAGAGCCCCTCTGGCTCCCTGGAGTTATATCAGGCTGATATGCATATATTAAACCATGTCATCATTCAGTTCGATTGGAGTTTTTAGCCTACCGGGGGACCACGAGCCAGAATCTGGTCCCTCAGAGAGGCATGAGGAGCAATGGCCTATAGAAACCCCATGTGGTTGAAAGCATTCTATATCTGCAATCTACCAGGTTAGGCACCCAGAAAAGTAGGAGTCCCAAAACAAACTACAGCTTGTTAAAAATTGTGACAGAAAACCGAACTACCAAGCAGAACTCTCCAAACCGAAAACAAGCAAACAAGCATGATGTCAACATTGTTGCTGCTCCACTGTCTGCGCAGCTCCCCCCTACCCGGGAGGGGAAAGAGGGAGCCCCAGACCCCCCGCACTGACTATCCAACCCTAGTTCTGAGGCTGATGTGTTGAGTGGCGGCCGTTCGACTCTGGCTCCAATCTTTGCTCCCCCACCCCCCTTTCCTCCTTCCCCACTGTTGCCGGCTCCCAAACGTCTGAGGGTTTTGGAGTTATGGCAAGGTGGTGATGGTGGTGAGACTCGGGCTGTTTCGGGGGCTGTCCCTTCCGGTTCAGCATTGGAGGCATTCAAGCCGGTTCCTCCTGTCAGGGCTTTTGGGTCGGACCAGTGGTCCTCCTTCCCTGCTTTTCCGGTCGAATCTGCCTTTTCTCCAGAAGCAGAGTGTTTGGAGGATGACTCTGCCCCCGGATCCTGATGTGGAGGCTCCCAGGGCTGGGGAGAAGTTGACTTGGGGGACTTGGGTCCTGTTTGACCCAGCTTGGGTGTTGGTACCCTCGGCATGGGGTTTGTTGTTGCAGGGAAGAGAGGTGTTCTTTTCCCCCCTCCCTGTACGAGTTTGATAGGAGTTCAGCTTCTACCTGGGTTCAGTTCCGAGTTTTCTTGGGTTCCTCGTTTCCCTCTTTACAGAGATTTTCGGCTTCCCACACCCTGCCTAAGGAGGTTCAGGAGGCTATTGCATCGTTACCTCCTGTGACGCAATTGCCGGATTACGCCTCGATAATGGATCCTTCTTAATTTGAGTTTAGTTCCTTTTTTCCTTACTGGGTACATTACGAGGTGCCGGAGTCTTCCTGGTTGGCAGACTGCCCTTTCTTTTCTTTGGGGGCATGGCATGCATTCTGTCTTACCCACACTCTTGGGTGGCAGGAAGCTACTACGGTGGTTTAGGTTTACCTGGGGGACGAGTTTGCACACCTCAATGCATGCTTGTTTGCCCCTGTTCTTCTTCGTGATATTGGCCAGGTACTGCTTCACATGCAGGTTCCTGCCCTTTCGGCATTCTTGGTGGCTAAGGATTTCCAAATGCCCACTCCCGTGGGCATTTGGCTTCGGTCTTGCGCCTCTTTTCCCTGCTGAGCTGTCGTCGGATTGGCTCAAGGAAAATGTGAAGGCACTGGGTTTTGGGCCTGCGTCCGGTGCGCTTGCTTCGGCAGCTCAGATGTCGGCTGTCATGTTGATGTTGTTTGAGCCATTTCTGAAGGAAACGACGTCTCTGTTTTTTGCTTCTCGCCTCGCGTGCCAACAGGCAGTGCTCGCTCACTCTTTGGAATATGCTTGGGTCTTGGCTCTTAGATATTTGTCTCCTTTCTGTGGGGAGCCCCTACGGCTCCCTGGAGCTTATCGGGCTAATGTATGTTATGTTAGACCGGGACATTAGCTAGGGAGTTCAGACCTACCAGGGACCAGCGCCAGAACCTGGCCCCTTCAGAGAGGTTTCAGGGAGCAATGGCCCTGGAAAACCCCATATGGTTGGGGGTTTTCCTTATCTGCCATCGACCGGGGTTAGGCACCCAGAAAGGTAGGCGTAACAAAACAAACCCCACATGGTAAGAAACTACAACAAAAACCGAACAGAGAGGTAGAAAACTCCCTACAATCCCAAGGAAACAAGCAAACAAGCAAACATCACACTTTACTGCCGCGCCGATCGTCCGCGCAGCCCTCCCCACCCCGGGAGGGGGAGGGGGGAGCCCCGGACCTACCGCGCCGGCTGCCAAGCTCCAGTTCGTTCGCTAATGTCAACCGGGATTGACGCTTCTCTGGCCTCAGTTTCCTAGGCGGTGTTTGCCTTGTGTGGCGTTCACTGCCGTGTGTTGTGGTGTGCGGTGGCCAGGAGTACTTCATCAGTGCCGGGGCTGCATGTGCTTAGTGGCTGACTTCCCTAAGCGCCCTGTGAGTACTGCCCTTGCGTAACAGGGTTATCTTCCCTGGGGCGTTCGGGAACCATTCCCGTAGAGGTTCTTGCTGCTCGGCATTTGCCTCGCCCTTGGGGCCAGCTGGGGCTTGGGGCCCTTGTTTGGCCCTGGGTAGGGATTGGTATTGTGCTGGTTAGGGCGTCAAGGTGTTGCGCAGCCTGCCACCTAAGCGGCGGCCGGTTTCTGTTGCCTCTGGAGACGGTGTACTTTTGCGGGGTTTTTCTTTTGTTTTTCATTTTCTTGCCTGGTGGGGGTCTGCCTAAGGTGGTTATAGTTCCACTGGTAGTGTTTGGCGGCCCTCTGCTAGGCCCCCGTGCTTGTACACGTCTCAGGGGTTTTCAGTGCTATAATCTACCCTCTTGTTATGTTTGGGTTTCTTAACCGGTTAGCAACACCTTGCCCGGGCTTCCCGTAGTTGTTACCCTACGGGCCCTGGAAACCCCTGTCTGGGCTCGGGGGACCATTGAATGTGTCTTCCGGGTTCCAACCCGTCTTGAACGGGATCGTTGGTTGCTGTTCCCTTGTCTCCGGGTGACAGTCGCCATTTTAACCTCCGTCATGCTGCCTGTTGGGTCACTGACACCTTGACCCGGAGTCTTGCGAGTGATTCTCTGCTTGTTCTCCAGTACTCTCCTGATGTTATTACTGTTCAGAGTACAGGCGGCATCCGTGTTGCAAGCTAGGTTAGGTTGCTGCAACATGCTAGGTTGGTTTCCCACTCGAATGCCCCGTGGCCGCCCCGTTTGGTTAGGTGCTGCTCGCCCCTTTCTCTCCATGTTC
Organism: Procambarus clarkii; assembly: GCF_040958095.1. NCBI lineage: Eukaryota > Metazoa > Arthropoda > Malacostraca > Decapoda > Cambaridae > Procambarus > Procambarus clarkii. The sequence goes on from NC_091189.1 coordinate 24,516,497, forward strand.
CCGGCTCCGGACCGTCTGCGGGTTTCGGGGTCGGGGCGGGGTTCAGTTGCGGCAGAGACTCGGGCGGTTTTCGGGGGATGCCCCGTTCGGGTTGGGGACGGAGGTTTGAGCCTGTGCCTCCTGCCAAGGCTTCTGGGTCTTACCAGCGGCCCTTTCTTGTTGCCTTTCCCATGGGCTCTTGCTTTTCTTTAAGGGCGGAGGGCTTGGAGGACGGCTCTGCCCCGGGGCCTCTGTTGTTGGTTCCCGGGGCTGTGGGGGTTGCCTGCTAGCAGTTCTGGGGCGGTTTTGCCCCTTCAGGGGTTTTTATGCTGTTGGGCGTCGTTTTTCGCCCTTCCAGTCTGCTAGCTTCCCACATTTGCTGGCGTGTTTTTGTGTATTAAGCGTCAGTCACAGCCCCTGCTGGCGGCCATTTTCGTCTGCCGGTTTCCCGGCGTGGCCACCAGGGCGGCGTTGCGGTTTGTTTACATGCGTCTGGGTGTGCGAGCGAGCGTCTCTGGTGAGTTTTCAAAAAATTTGCAGGGTTTTTGTTCTCCTGTTGTCGTTTCTTTGTTTTTCTGGTGTTTTCTTGCCGTTGCCTGTTCGTCTGGGAACGTTTGGGTGTTGATTTTGGGTCTGAGCCTCTGGGTTTAGGCTCAGTGCCCCTGGCTGGTATGCTTGCTCCCACACCTTGCCCCTCGGTTTTCGGTCTGTTGGGACCGTTTTCCCAGGGCGTTCTGCTGGGGTCTGTGCTTTGCCTTTTAGTGGTGTTCTCCGCCGGCAAATGTGGTGGTTTGGGCTCCCCCTGGTTCGATTCTGGGTTCCTTTGGGTTCCTTGGTTTCGTTCTGGAGGTTTCTTCCTCTTGGGCCCCCTTTTGTGGGTTCAGGGGACTTTGTTTCCTCGTGTGACCCGGTTCTGCCTTTTGGGGTTCCGGGGTCTTCCTGGCTTGCAGACTGAGCTTTTTGGGTCTTGGCACATGTTGTGGTTGTGCTGGGACTTTGTGGTTTTGCTGTCGAGGTGGGCCTTTTGATGCAGTTTTGTGCCTTCTTTGCCTGGCCGGCGTAGTGCTCTTTGCCACTAGTCGGCGGCTTGTGCTTTTACAATATATGTCCTCACCTAGTTGTGCTTGTGGGGGTTGAGCTCTGGCTCCTTGGTCCTGCCTCTCACCCGTCCGTCAACAGGTGTATCGGTTCCTGTGCCTCTTGGGCTCTGTCATGTCTACATGTGACATTGTATGGGGGTCAGCCTCGTTACTTGTGTGAGGAGTCGCCACATTACTTCTTAGTGCTTTCCCGTTCCCATTCTGACACTCAAAAAAAAAAAAAAAAAAAAAAAAAAAAAAAAAAAAAAAAAAAAAAAAATAAATAAATTCTATCTGTGGCTCTTTTGGGTACTCAGTTTCCACCTGTGTCCCCTAGTGCGTGTGCCCCTTGTTACATAGCCTGTCCTTCTCAACCCTGTCGATTCCCTTGGATATCTTGTATGTGGTGATCAGGTCTCCCCTCACTTCCTCTTCCAGCGAAGTGTGGTTTCATTCCCGTAGTCTCTCCTCATGACTTCGGTAGTGTACTTTTTCTTTCTGAAGGGGTTCTGTTCCCTTCTCTGTTGCCTGGGCGCTGGGGGAGCAGCTTGCTCTGTTGCCTCTCGCTTGGTCCCGCTGTTGGTGGGCGCTTTGGGTTGTCTTCCGGCCTCTGCTGGCTTCGGAAAACGGCTTCTCCCCCTTGGGGGGGGTTCAGAGCTGGCGGGGTGGGCTTCTTCCCTGCGCTTCGTCATTTCCTCTTCGTGGGTGCGTGGGGCGTGGTCGATCCGCCCCATCCTTCTGGGCTTCCCGTCTGCTCTTTGCAGTCATGAGCTTTTCCCGTCTGCTCTTTGCAGTCATGAGCTTTTCCAGTTTGCAGTTCTTCTGGACTACTTCCGTCTGCGCCCTGGATCCTCTGCCCTGCTCGGAGGACTGTTGTCTCCTGTTCGGATTCTGTTAGGGCCGGGTGCATGGATGGTGGACCTGGACCTCCAGGTCACTTCTTGGCACGTTCCTCTCCAGTTTTTCTGGGGCTAGCACGGTTGGTAATTACCTATGTGTACTTACCTAAGTGTAGTTACAGGATGAGAGCTACTCTCGTGGTGTCCCGTCTTCCCAGCACTCTTTGTCATATAATGCTTTGCTTATAATTGTCATATTGTCATTTAATGATTGCCATATGTCATAATATGTCTTAATATGATTGTCATACAATGCTTTGGTGGTGGGGCTTCAGGTTTGCTGTTTTTATTGCATTCCCTATTTTGTGAAGGGCACTTTGTATACTCTTTGCATCTTTACCGGATCTTAGTGCCCTGTCTGCGTCTGAGATTCGGTGTCTGGCCTACCTCGACGACTGGCTGGAGTGGGCTCCCAGTCAGTCCGCTTGTCTGCTCGCCAGGGGATGGTTCTTTCCAGATCGCTGGGTTTGGTTTCCTGGTGATCTGGAGGTTTTACCTTCTGTTTCCGTCCCGGGTTCGGACCTGGGCCTTGTTTCAGGCTCTTGGGCCCCTCATTGTCTTCCCTCCAGAAGTGTTACTGTGGCTGTGGTCCCGCCTTTGGCTGTTCAGAAGGGGGTCCCGGGTTGCTCAGCGGTTGCTTGGGCGGTTGTGCGGGAGTTTGCACTTCGGCGTGCTTGTCTGCCCGCGGAGTCGGGTTTGGCTCCGGCGTCGGTTGGTTCCTACGGAGACTCCACTTCCGCCTCTTGCATTCCTTGGGTTCCTCTGGGGATCTGGTGTTGGTGCTGCATCACCAGCTTCCTCTTTGGGGTTTTCGGGGTTCCGTGCCTTGGCAGCTCCCCGAGCCTTCGCTCGATGTGTTCACGGACGGGTCGTCTCTCGGCTGGGGCTTTGTGACCAGTGCTCACCAGGTCGGCCGAGGTTGATGGAGTCTGTCTGTCCGTCGGGCTCACAGCCCGGTTCAGGTGTTCATGGCTGTCTGGTTTGCGCTTCGGAGGGTTTGGGTCACTAGGTACTCTACCATTCAGCTCTGTTTGGACTGTTCTCTGGTGGTTCTTGCCGGAACCACAGGGGGTTTGGTTAACCGTGTGGTTCGTGTCCGGGGTGTGTCCTGCGTCCTGGTGGACAGCTGTCTCGGTTCATTCCTCTTCGTGGGTTGGCCAGTCGTTGCCGATTCGTTTTGTTGGCTCTGTTGGGCTTATGGACTCCTGGCCATGGACGTCTTCGGGTCGGCGTGGTCTAGGCGTCGCCTGTTTTGTGGCGCCCTTCCCACCTGCGAGGACTTCACGGTGGAGGCTTTCGGCAGGCCTGGTCGAGGTGGGGGGTACCTGTACCTCTTCTCCCGGTCCAGCTGTTGCTTCGGGTTCTGGCTCGGTTGCAGCCCATTCCCACGAGAACAGTCCTTATGGTTCCACGGTGGCCGGCCCGGCCTTCTTTTCAGACGCTGCTTGATAGGTGTCCGTACCCGGGGTGTTTTTCCTGAGGCTTCGCCTCTTTCAGCAGGCCGAATCGGTCCTGTCCGTGACTGGTTCGGCCTTCTCTTTGGCTCTTCGCGTCTGGTATTTTGACGCAGGTATCGCCATCTCTATGGTGTTCAGGTGGCTTTGTTGACGGTGTCCCACCTGCGAGCTTCGTCTTGGAGACTGTATGACGTTTATTACGTTTTCTCGCGTTTTGTTTCCCCTCCGGCCTGCTCATGAGTCGCCTGAGCCATCCTGGTCCTTGTTCAGGGTGCCTTCTTCTCTTCCCCTCAGTTTGTGGTAGCCCCTTCGGTTTCAGTTTCCTCCTCTTTGGTACTGGTGGTAGCTTTATTGGTGTGCAGCCTTTCTCTGTCCTGGCGACGGTCGAGACGGCTGCTTTCCGGAGGGGTTCTTGGGGTATTGGTACTTGTTTGGTTTGGCCGGGGGGTGCGTCCTGTGTTGTCCAGTTGTGCTTTTTGCTGTTGCCGGCGTACCGTGCCTGGGGATGCGCTGTGGTTGATCCGGTTCCTTCGTTCCCTGTTTTCAGGGCTCGGGTCTCCCGGGTCGTCCGCAGTGTTTTCCTTCTTCCTGCGGTCTGTCTTTGCGCCCGTGCTGTTCAGACGTTTGCAGCAATTGCTGCTGTGTTGGTGACGTCTCGGGCTCATTTCGGGCGCAGGGAATTGTGGGTCGCACAGGTTTTCGGCCGCCCATCCATATGTGCGTCTGTTCTTGGGCGTTCTTGTTGCCTTGGGTCGCAGGTTTGCGACCGGTTGTCTTGGCTTTGCGTTGCAGAGTTTGTGGCGGCCGCCTCCCGGGTTAGCCCTTTCTTTTCCTTCTCTTTGGGTATGAAGCTCCAGGGAGCCGTAGGGGCTCCCCACAGAAAACCAGCGTTGAATGTAATGAAACGCCATTTTCTGGGTGAGCCCCGGAGGCTCCCTGGAAACCCTCCCTCCCACCGGTCGGCGGTTTTTTCGCGTTGGTTGAAGCTTAGCTTCCGAACTGGAGCTTGGCAGCCGGCGCGGTAGGTCCGGGGCTCCCCCCTCCCCCTCCCGGGGTGGGGAGGGCTGCGCGGACGATCGGCGCGGCAGTAAAGTGTGATGTTTGCTTGTTTGCTTGTTTCCTTGGGATTGTAGGGAGTTTTCTACCTCTCTGTTCGGTTTTTGTTGTAGTTTCTTACCATGTGGGGTTTGTTTTGTTACGCCTACCTTTCTGGGTGCCTAACCCCGGTCGATGGCAGATAAGGAAAACCCCCAACCATATGGGGTTTTCCAGGGCCATTGCTCCCTGAAACCTCTCTGAAGGGGCCAGGTTCTGGCGCTGGTCCCTGGTAGGTCTGAACTCCTTAGCTAATGTCCCGGTCTAACATAACATACATTAGCCCGATAAGCTCCAGGGAGCCTCCGGGGCTCACCCAGAAAATGGCGTTTCATTACATTCAACGCTGGTTTTTTGCCCTTTGCTGTTGGCAGAGTCTGTGCTTGTGCAGTATCTGCTGGAAGCTTTGTCTTGTTGTCATCCCATGTCAGACTTCTTGGTTCTCGGGGGGAGGGGGCCCTGCAGGGATCGTGCAGGGATCCTGCCCGGAAGGGTCGTGCCAGGGTTCGGGGTTCCTTCGGTCATGGTGGGCCAGTAGTGTCATATTCGGGGCCGGCCCCTCCTTCGGAGCCGAAAGCTTCTGGCCGGCGCAGTGCTCACTCTGCACGTTGTTTGTCTTCTCATAAGGGTTATCGGCTCTTACGCAGTTCACCTTGTTGACGGGGGCAATGGGGAGGGGGGGGGGAGGCTCGCCCTGTTTGCCCATGCTTGGGGTTGGTCTCTTCGGGTGACTTGTCTGCTGGATTCTCCAGGTTTGGCTCTCCAGGTGGTTCATAACCAGGGAGTGTCCAACATCCTGGTGAACGGCCTGTTTTGGTTCTTTCCCCTGTCCACGGAATGGACTGTTGATGCCAATTTGTTCAGTTGGCTCTGCTGGCTTACAGGCTAGTGGAGGTGAATCTCTTCACGTCGGCGTGGTCGAGGCGTATCCCGGTAGTATGTGGCTCCCTTCCCCGACTGGGAGGCTGTCGGGGTCGATGCCTTCAGGCAGGACTGGTCAAGGTGGGATTACCTGTACCTCTTATTCCCGGTTTCGCTGTTGCTCCAAGTCCTAGCTTGCTTGGAGGCTTACCAAGGGAGAGTAGTCCTGTTAGGCCCTTGGTGGCCGGCCCAGCCTTGGTTTCATTCGCTGCTTGCTCAGTGTCTGAACCCGGGGGTCTTCATGTCTCTCCCCCTCTTTCAGCAGATCGGGCCGGTTTGTTACATAGCTGGTTCAATCTTCTGAAGGCTTCACGTTTGGTCTTTCTGATGCGGGTCTATCACCACTTGTATGGTCAGCAGGTGGCTTCATTGATGATATTCCACCTGCCTGCTTCGTGTTGGTGGCAATATGAAGTTTCCTGGTGGTCCTTTCATTATTTCTTGTCCCTCCGTAGGTTCTCCTCTGGTTCGGATTGGGTTGTCTTGTCCTTTCTTTATTGGTTGTTTCAGGGCTGTCATCTTATGCCAAACACTGTCACCTCGTGCAAAGTGTTTGGCTTCACTGTCACCTCGTATTGTGCGGCACTGGCGGTGTCGCTTCAGCTTGCGTTTGGGGTGGATGTTAATTCTGGTCCGTTTTGCAAGCTGTCTCATGCGTTGTTTCACCTCTGGCCTGCTTATGCGCCGCCTGAGCCGTCCTGGTCGTAGGACCGGATGCTCTCTTTTCTATCTTCTCGGTTTGTTGTGGCCCCTTCGGTTCAAGATTGTTTTGCGAAGGCTCTTTTTCCTGTTGGCATTGGCCTCTGGCAGTCGGGTTCGGGAGCTTCATGCTCTTCTCCAGCACAGAGGTTTCTGCTCTTTTGGTCCTGGTGGTAGGTTTGTTCGTTTGCAGCCGTCTCCATCTTTTTTGCTGAAGAATGAGACTGTTGCTTTCTGGAGAGGTCCTTGGGTTGTTGATGCTTTGTTGGTTCGGCTGGGGGTGCATCATGTGTTGTGTCCAGTTGCGGCTCTTTGCCGTTACCTGCGTGCCACAGCCTCGGTGGCCGGGGACACGCTTTGGGTTGACCTGGTTTCCCTTCTTCCCTGTTCCAGGGTTCAGGTCTCCCAGGTCGTCTGCATGGTTATTCGCTCCATCCAGCCTGTGGTCTATCTTCGTGCCCATGATGTTCGTGAGTTTACTGCTTTGGCTACCGTCTTTGGTAACATGTCTTGGGCTGACATTCGGGCACAGGGTTTTTGGAGGTTGAACAGGGTCCTGGCCGCTTGCTACCTAGTCAATGTTCCTGGCCCTAGTCAAGCATGTGTCGCATTGGGTCGGCGGTTGCAGCCTGTTGTCTCGACTTTGAGTTGAGGAGCGAGTGGCAACCGCCTCCCAGGTAAGTCCCTCTTGTTTTATCTTTGGTTAAGTACCTCCGGAAAGCCTAAGGGGCTCCTCCCAGAAAACCCAGCATTGAATGTAATGAGACGGCATTTTCTGGGTGAGATCCAGAGGCTCTCCGGCAATCCTCCCTCCCTCCAGTTGACGATTTTTGCAGGTTTTGACATCCAGCCTCAGAACTGAAGGTGTGGATAGCCTGGTGTGGGGGTCTGGGGCTCCCCCTTCCCCCTCCCAGGGAGGGGGGGCACTGCGCTGAGAGTAGCGTAGTGACAGTTGTGACATCATGTTCGTTTGCTTGTTTTCATTTGGGGGAGTTCTATCCAACAGTTTAGATTCCAGTAACATTATTTTAACCAGATAGGGTTTGTTTTGGGGCACTTACCTTTCTGGGTGCTTGACCCAGTCGATGGCAGACATAGAATGCTTCCAACCACACGGGGGTGTCTATAGGCCATTGCTCCTTGTGCCTCTCTGAGGGGGCTAGATTCTGGCTCGTGGTCCCAGATTGGCTTGAGAACTCCATTCACCTTAACTGATGCCAGGGTCTAATACATTCATATCAGCCCAGATAGCTCCAGGGAGCTTCCGGGTTTCACTCAAAATATGGCGTTTCATTATATTCATTTTTCTTTTTCTTTTTTTTAGCTTGCACCTGTTTAGGTGCATTTGTTACAGTATTAAAATACTTACATGCACTAGAAAAGCAAATAAATAAAAAATGAAGTGTAAGTAGTTGTCAAGAATATTCTTAGCACCAGTTTTAAAGGGTCCCGGAAGTACAGCCGGATTTGTTCATGACTCACAGCTGGGAATTCTGAGTTTGAAACCCGGGCAGGACAGAAATGGTTGGGTACATTTCTTATCACGTATTGTGCCTATTCATCTAGCAGCAAATAGGTACCTAGGAGTTTGTCAGCTTGTTCTGGGGTTGCATCCTGGGGAGTGTCAGTAATTCGACCTTGAGTGGGTTCTCAGTATAAGCTTAGCATGTATATATATACACTGGCTACCTGTCCCTCGACACAGTGAATTTATATTGCAGTATTAAAATTATGAAGTGGTGTAATGCTTCTGTGGGGAATTTGGAAGAGAATGATGGGTGGCAGGTTTCCACGTTGCTGGCTCGGGAAGTGGATAAAATGCATTGGAATTGAAGCTCTCTCTCATGACTCCCATCATAAAAGGATTAATTTTTGCTTAAGAATAAATTTTTTTTGTCCTTTTACTTCTCTTGTCATTGTTAAATTAAATTGTTATTTTTGTTTACAGATGGTGTGATGTAAATGTCATATCCAGTATGTTGAAACAGTTCTTCCAGAAACTGCCTGATCCTCTTTTCACCATTGAGCTTTATCCATTGTTTATTGAGGCAAGCAAAATTGAAGATCCGAGCCAAAGAATGGTGGAGCTAAAGAAATTGGTGAGTCACAGAGTGTCACTGTTTTGTATATATAATATATAATGTCAAGATTTTTTATAATTGTTTATTAACATGTTTGTCAGTTTTGTGTGCAATATTTGTTTTATTTATATAAAGAATAATTACTGTAGTGCATTTTCAGAATTGTTTTTATTTTGATAATATAATTTTTGTTTTTAAGAGTTGCATTACTACTACATATATTCAGAAAACACAATTAAGAAAAGTGCATAATTTAGAAGTTATAGATTGGTTTATTTCACTATAATGTACTTTATTTTCTTCAATATTATGTTAAATCCAAGTGCTTGTTGCAGGTACAAGAACTACCATATCATCACTATGAGACTCTACGTTTTTTAATAATGCACTTGAACAACATTGTCAGTCACTCTGACATGAATAAAATGGATGTTCGTAATCTGGCCATTGTCTTTGGACCAACGCTTGTTCGCTCAGGGGATGATAATATGGTGACGATGGTCACCGACATGTCACATCAGTGCCGCATAGTTGAAACGCTCATAAGTCAAGTAAGTTCAGAGTTTATTCTTTTTGCAATAACTTATCACCTGTATGTACAGTATATGCATCGGTAATTATTACTGTTTGGAGAGGACAGGTCACAATTATGTGGCTGAAACAAATAACCCAACCCACTCTTCCTTGTCACAACTTGATAAGGGTTCAGGATGGACCAAAACATTACTACTTTCATCAAATTTCAAATGTGCAGAATGGGTTATTTATTTGTTTCCCTAGACAATTGTAGCCATCTTTAAACAAAAAAGGAATTTTTAATGCATTTAAGATGACACTGGTTATGCTATTAATAAGCTTTTCCTGTGATTTGTATGAGAACTGCAGTAGCTTGCTAAATCATGGCATTTGGCATAAAAATTTAGATTAACTTTGACTTCTTTTTTATAGGCTGCATGGTTCTTCAGTGAAGATGATGGAGAAGAAATTGTACCACCAGTTCTAAATCACTCAGTTCTTCAGAGTCCTGCTGGGGAATCTCTGCCACCTTCGGAAACTGACACACCCTCAAGTCAGGCTCTCCTCCTCCATAATATTCAAAAAGTTGAAGGTAAGAACTCACCAGTATCCAGAAATATAGCATGTGTGCATTTCAATTTTCAAGCAAACAAGGGCATGTGAAAACCACAATTTTTAATAGTACAGTATAGTACACTTGGGTGCTTACCTATCAGTGAATATGGGGAAGAATGGAAGGAAACTATCAGGAGAAAGTGCCAAGCCATTTCAACTATGTACCATTTGGAAGGGATCGACCTTCCATGAAGTCGACCTGCATGAAGTGAGACCATCACTCTACTGTCCAGCTCAAGTGGTTGGGCAACTATGGGGAGAGAGAGATCTAGCTCTACAGTATACCCTGCCTGCTTGCGATTTATCCTTGGTGCTTTAATTACCTCTCTCAACATTAATGTTTTCATCATAATTTGTCTTAAAGTTATGGATAGAATTGACTTCGACAACCCCTTCCTTCAATGTACAGGTATTCCATTTGCCAACCACTCATAAAAGGAATGAGAATTTCCTTACATCTTTATGACTGTATCTTTATGTTACCTAAGGCACGATCCTACTGAACCTTGGTTAGAAACTGTGACTTCCTGGGAAACATTAGGGAATACTTGATGCAGCCAGAAACTACAGTCATATAAATCTCAAGTCTTCCCATGCACTACTTGACATCACAAAACAAGGGTACTGCAAAAGGCCTATTTGCCTATATGAGGCAGCTCATATTTATGTATATAGCTCAGAATTTATATTTTCCTATGTACTTGTGCATGACTTCTGAACTAATCCCCCCCTCCCCCCTCAGTTGCTTCCTAAATCATGTATTGGCAAAAGATACCATAACTAAACTAAGAGTAAGCAAGGAATCCTTCAAAATAATGTACACAGCATGTGTCAGAAGAATTCTAAAATATGCAGCTCCAGGTTTTAATCTCAAATATTTGAAGCACAAAAGGAAAATAGAGAAGGTCCTGAGATTTGCTCTGAGTGTAGTACTAGAGATGAGAGTTAAGAGTTATGAGGACAGAGTAAGAGTTTATAATAACCACACCAGAATAAAGTAGTATCAGTGGTCAAATGATGATAATTCTGAGGAATACATGAAGAAAATAGTTTTCCTTCACATGAGCACGGTACCAACTAGGTGCGCATATTGCCGACTAGGTAAGCACAGTGCTAACTTGGTTAGCACTGTGTGAAGTAGATGCACAGTGTGATTTAGATAAGCACAGTGTCAACTAAGCAAGTATCAAGTAGGTAAGCAGTGTCATTACATCAGAAATATAGTGGTCGTCTGAAGGATGATAGTACCACTTTGGTGCAGTAACAAAATTAAACTGAAAGAATAAGATGTTTATTTAATTTAATAATTTGTGATGAGCAAAATGGCTGTGACCCGGAACAAAGTTAAGAGGAACTGACAAATCGTAGAAAATATAACTTTGTGCAATAAGTTGGTGAAAGTCCAGACTCATTAAGGTTTGTCTCTGTACACATGAGAAGCATTCACATGTATAATTCAAGCCTGCTACAAAAACCAAACACCCCAGTTTTCAGGGTAACACTTAATTGATTAGTTCTGGCCCAGGATTCGTCAAACATCTACGTGCCCATTTATGAAACCTTTACATCTTTTCTTAATTGTGGAAGCTTAATTTGAATTAATTAAACAGTTTATGAGCGTGGAAATATTATGAGGCCGTTCTCAACTCAAGGCAGTTATTGTCACCGTAACCTTTTAGTGCTTCGGAGCTCATAAACTGTTTAATAAATGTAAAACTAAGCCACGATGATTGAGGAAAGATGTACAAGTTTCATAAATGAACACACAAATGCTTAGTAAATCCTTCCCTGGTCTGTGGCTGCCCATTCAACCATATGTAGATGCCTTTCAGGTAAGAATATCATGAGGTTGTCATTGTGGTGTTGGTGCTGCATCCTTATACGGTCATGGGTAGCAACCTATTACACTAATCGGTAGTTTGCAAGGGCAATGCTTGACCTTGTGATACCATGTTGTGTTTAGAAAAGTTTGTTTTATCTTGTTAAATGAGATAGATGAAGCCACTATCTCATTCATATGCATCATTAATCAGCATATTGTCAGTCAAAATTACTTTGACCCAGGCACAGGGGGTCAAGTGCTGGACAGCGCTCGGGGTTCGTAGTCCTAAGGGTCCGGGTTTGATCCCTGGCTGAGGAGGAAACAAATTGCCAGAGTTTCTTTCACTCTGATGATCCTGTTCACCTAGCAGTAAATAGGTACCTGGGAGTTAGACAGCTGCTATGGGGTGCTTCCTAGAAATGTGTGAGTGTGTGAAAATTAGGATTAAGGACTTACCCAAAATGCTATGCGTGCTAGTGGCTGTACAAGAATGTAAGAACTCTTGTATATATAAATAAATAAAAATAAAATAAAATAGTATGGCCCCATCAAGGATAGGTTTTATGTTTCCCACTGAACTAGTGAATAATTTGTCTTGACTGTGTTAAATCATAGTTAGGGGTCAATTAGAGCTTGCTTTAGGGAGCAGCTGAGTGAGATAGCTCAGAAATGATCTAGTTGTTTTATAATTTTTAAAATTATATCATTTTCTGTACAATTTTCTTTTAAATGAGGGGGGAGGGTGAAGTCACCTGTTTGTATCATCATCCTGCAAACTGTAAGTCAAGACACTATTTTTTCAGCCTGGTAAAGCACTCAGCTATGTTAAAGAATGTGCAATAAGTTGAATTACCAGGTGAGGCCTTACAGCATCCATTCCACTCTTTCATCCCCCTTCTACAAATGGTTCCTTTGTGGTCAGAACCAATCAGTCAACTACCATCATATGATCAACCATGCCTTTCCTTCACTGACTGATTCCATGCACCGTGTAATTTTTTCTGTAGTCTTGCCCTTTAATCTTGTACCCTGTTTCAGATTGTCATACATATTCATTCTTAATTACTAACTTAATTCTACCTCAGTATACTACCATGTATGTTCACTGTTAGTTTTTGATAACCTGTTTATCATCTTGGTTGACTCTTTCTGTGTGAATTTCTAATCATCTTTTTTATGTCTTCATTAGTTACTTTGTCTGTTCTGCTGATACTAACTATATATTTTACTGTTGGTGCTATATTTCTTCTGGGAATTTTCCCTTGAGGAATGACTGTATCAGGATTCTTACCAAATATGTCAGATGTCAGATATTTAAAGAAACATCTGAAATACTTGCACAAGAATTCCATATGCAGGTTTGGCTATGACATAAATGAAGCCATTGCCATTTACTTGCAGTGAGAAACAGGAGTGTGTGGAAAGAATGAGGACTGCCTCAGCAAGCGTACATAAGTAGGGAAGTAGATGGAAAGAGACCGCACGGACAAAAAGGCACAAGTAAGGGGAAAAATTAAAGATATAGAATGCGAAAACATTATTCATTGACTAGATAATGTAGGTGATCACACTGTGGTCATATCGTATGGTAAGATGGTGCCCCGTATGTCTCCTATACTTCTGTCTGTACTATTGCTACTACAGCTGTTCACACCCACTGCTGTCCATTTTTAATATGCAGTATCTAAGGTGAAGAGATTGGAAGTAGGCAGATAGAATATGCTGAAAGTCTAATGGGTGGATGGGATGAAAGAGATGCTAAGATGAACATGACTGGACTTGATGGTGTAAGAAGAGTACATGATACCTGTATCTTGTACTTTTCAAAAGTCAGCCAATACCTGTCCATGGACGAGGCAAATCATTGCAAAAGTTGAAATGGGAAAGCAATGTGTTAATGAGCTATATGCTGAACTAATTAAATGTAGTGGAGACAAAGCATAGAATGCTTATAATTAATTTTCCACTACACATAGGATAGTGTTACTGTGCTGGAGGATTGAAAGAGAGCTGTGATTGTACACTATAAAAATAAGAGAGAATATAATTTGCATAAGTATATTATACAGTGTAGGCATTAGTTTACTAACTGTAAATGGAAAGTTTCCAGGAGGGAGAAAGGCATAGCGACTATATAGATAAGCATTCAGGAAATTGCTGAGAAATTGTTCTATAATAAATAAGGTTTGTTATGCTGTTGAAGAGTGTGTATGGATCAGGAAATTACATTGAAACAGCTTGCAGAAAAGGCATGTGAGAAAGATTACAAGGCATATAATGCATTTATGAGGTTGGAAAAAATACTATGACAAAATTAATAGGGAAGGACTTTGGAGAGTAAAGAGCATGTATAGAGTTTGCCAAATTCTGTTAAAAGGCTGTGAAAAGTTCTTTGTAGGAAAGAGTGCATTTAATTCTTGTTGTTTTGGAGAGGAAGCCTGTGCTTAGGCTTATCGAGGTTCCCCTAGGTCACCTGTTGACCTTCACTAGGATGTAACCCTCAGCAGTTGCCTGACTCTCAGGTACCAGTGAAAGACAACGTGCCAAGTTGTTTCTCTCCTGCCCGGGATTAAACCTGTCTCCATCAGTTGTGAGCTGAAGATGTGGACTGCTGTACTGCAGGATCCATATGGAAGAGTTACTGGCGTAATGAGTGATTGATGTGATATTAAGAGTAGGTGTTGTTATGTCAGCCAGGTTATTTAATATATACATACAATATATGGGTCATGAGGGAGGCCAAGGTAAGAAATGTTAGAGAGGGATGTACATGCAGTGGGTGGGCATAGCATAAGTATTAACAAATTGGATATTGCTTATGCTATTTCCAATTTGTTATATGTAGTCACTTTAGTTATTTTAGCAAAGAGTGAAGGAGAATTATGTAGACTTGTTCAGAATTTTATTGTTTGTGAAAGACATTAGAGTAAATGTGGGCAATAATTATGTTTTGGAGAGGAACACTTCTGTGTAGAGGCAGTTTGTATGGAGTGAGCAAATGTATTTGTATATACTGTACATGACAATTCATGAGAAACTATGTACATACGCCTGGTTGTAAGATGCAGTGAGGTGCTGTTGTGAATGACATTTGGAGTGTGATGGGGCTTTTTTTTTATCCCAGATGCTATATGTAGTGTGAATGTTATTATGAATGGATGAGTGATATTTAAGTTTATATTATTTATATCTATAACCTTCTTTCGCTATATTATTCACCTTTTCTGGGAAGGTACCCTTAGTAGCTTCCTAAGCTAAGTGCTGGTCCAGCCTGTTATGGTTTGGCTGGACTATGAAAACCATCTTATTCTTTGTTTACTTAACAAAAGGCCACATTGACAGCATTTTAAACATAAGGTAAAAACATAAATTAAATTAATATAAAATGAATCAATATAATATGAATAACATAACTAATACTAAATATTAAACTATCAAACTACTGTACTAAACTATCAAACTTCTAAAGTATCAAAGGGAGGCCTGGTCTAGGAACGGGCCGTGGGGACACTAAGCCTCGAAATCATCTCAAGCTAACCTCAAGATCACACTCAATCCTCACAAGCCAAAGCCTTAGGAAGATATACCAGGCCTCTGAAGCCCATTATTCAGAAAGGTTTTGTTGCATTTATACTTATTGGTGAAGTTTCATCTTGGTTTTGTATGGATCTCTGCTCACCAAGCTTCTCTCCTTCATAGAGGGAGCCAGATTTTGATCTTGGCTTCCAGTTAGCAAGGGTGGGTCTTAGAGGCTTGAGGTTTGTAACTAAATTAGTATCATAGCTTAGCTACGGGGACAGGTTCAGGAAACAACCTCACAACCATAGAGGAGAAAATAAATGGAGGGGATATGTTCACTATATAAAAGATACTGAGAGGAATAGACAATATAAACAAAGGCAGCCTATTTATAATTTGAAAGGAGGTAGAACAAGAGAACATCAGTGGAAACTGGATACACAATTGAGTCAGAGTCATTGTCAAGGCCATTTCCATCCAAAACTTTAAGGAAAAATATGATAAACTTGAATGTTGAGAGATGTAATTAACATGGCTATGAGACTTGGCATGAAAAGCTATACAGTATCTCCCTTCCCTGTAGTTACTGATATATACCTACTGATAGGTAAGAGGCTGGTGCATCTCATTGTGGCTTGATTGGACCAGAGCTTAGCTCAGGGAGCTACTGAATTCCTCACCAGAAACTTTTTTGGGCTGATGCCTTCCCCAACCCATGGAATTAGGAAATATGGTAATAATAATAATGAATGTACAAGCAAATATTAAGGCTATACAATGGGATTGAATCTGCATCCCAGGAGACATCAGTCAGTAGAGCGTGTATCTGGGGAGTCTAGGCATGCGGGGTCAGGCCCATTGTATATTTTCTCATAGATGCATCACATACTTGTGATTTCATTGTGTAATGAATGTATGTGTGTATATATGTACAGTATCTCTATTTAAGACAACTAGAGTCTGTGATGAATTACATTTAGAAGCTGTGTTCTTTCATATTAACTTGCACATTCATTAATGCCCTTGAACCAGTCTGAAATTTTATAGCAGTATGGTATTATCTTATTTAAAAAAAATTATTTCATAAATTTTTTTTTACCAAACATCACTAGTTATTAAGTTCATTCACATATTACATAACATCTATATTAAAATACTAATGATACAATTGTCTTGTCTGTCTTTTAAACTTTTGATCTATGTTCTTATTAGCATTTACATCCTTTATTATTTTTTACCATACGTATATACAGGATAAATTATTTAACTAAGTAGGTCTATGGAATAATAATTAAATAGGTTTACTAAGAAAATCCATATCTTATCAAGGCACTGTATTTGTGTTTTATATTTTAGTTCTGTTTTGTTCATGCTAGAATATTCATTTTGTGTATACACATACAGTATGTATTAACTGTGTGTATGAACTCCCACTATTTGTGCCTTTGTGTCTGCAGGATAAATCTTCTACTCTTGGAACCTGCCTTTCCAGCTACTGGCTCACTAATATAATGACTCCTTACTTAACACTTTCGCGCTCTCCGCAAAGGTCACTCAGCCAACCGAATGTGCGCGCTGCGTTTTTATCGCTTAAGCGTAAAAACAAAAATGTGTATACTCTTTTTACTCTTCTGACCTTAGTTCTCATGCTACGTATTTCATTTTGGTACCAACGTGTTCGCAATAAAATTCTCTAGAAGAACATTAGTAAAATAAGTCACGAAACATATAGGGATACCAGCACCAAATAAATAACTACGTAGATGACTCGCCGTGAGCGCCCATCAGCAACAAAATGTTTTTACTCTTGGGATTGTAATCACCTCCACACTTGTTCTACAGCGTTAATTTTGGTATCAATGGACTCGCAATGAAATTCCCAACACGGTGATATGAATATAAGCGTAGAATAATGATGCAGCCCGCCCGCAAGAGTGTGGGAAGTGGTGAAATTGTTACCCGGTATCGGTGACGGGACGACGCACGGCGCTTTGAAAGTTTATACTTATTTCACTCTCATGACATTAATTTTCTATGTACGTCATTCATTTTTATGTCAATGTGTTCGCAATAGAATGTTCTATGTGCCCATAGGTAAAAAATATCAACAAAGCGTAAGTTAGAATAGCGACAAATATAAAACAACGCTGGAACATATCAGTGAGCGTCAAACACACACGAAATATTTTTACTTTTGTTATGTTTGTCAAGATTATACTTGTTGCACACAGTTATTTTTGGTTGTATATTGATCGGAATAAAATTCCCTAAACAGACATATGCATATAATACATGATATGGGGGAAGAATTACCAGTATAAACGGCTAAAGTCACCCACCTGCAACCCGTTTGGGACAAAATACCATTTGATCGAAGTTATCCACACCTTTCATGAACTTATTGTACCATGCAGCCTAGTGGTGAGAAAGAGAGCCTCATAGCGCGCAGTTTGAAACAAACCGAAAGTAAATCGGATAAAAATTGAATTTTATACAAATATTTTAAAAGTTGACATAACTTTATGTCCACTATGCGTTTGCGTTAGACGAAACCGAACGCGCCGGCGCGTCCAGATAGCGCGAAAGTGTTAACTTCCTTTCATATCTACTTTCGAAGGTATGGATTGAAGTGCTTCTACAACCTGCTCATTTGCTTCTTCATTTTCCATTAGAAAAAATGTCTTTCATGCATCTCTGTGGTTCATCGCAAGCTTCCACACTTGACCACTTGATCAGTTGGTATTCACTCTAAATTTGTTCTCTATTTCTTCCCTATCAATAATCCCTCCCTCCCTCCCTCCCTCCCTCCCTCCCTCCCTCCCTCCCTCCCTCCCCTCCCCCCCCCTCCCCCCCCCCCTCCCAACTATACACAACGTTGAGCTATGCACAACGAGCATAGCTCTCATCCTGTAATTACATTTAGATAACACTTAGGTAATTACAGGATCTTCCTGTTGGAAAACCATGTTGCCTGTTGTTATATCATTTCTCTCCAGGTGTTTTGCCCATTTGGTTTTCATTATTTTTTCTAGTTATTTGATTACTACATTTACCAACGGTACAGGTCTTTAATTAACACTTTCGCCCGGGCATGACACAGCATTGCGTCATCTGTTTACTGTCGGTAATACCGGGGATGACGCAGCATTGCGTCATCCACTTTAAATAATCGCCAAAAATCAGGTTTTTATCCGATTTTTTTGGGACTGGTTTTAAAATGTGCGCCGATGTCTTCCCATTTTCTTTGTTGAGCCTCGTGGCCCTCAGGTGGCTTGGCACATGCCGTGGGCCCATTGTTTTCGCTCCACTGTTGTGCCTAATGTCGCCTCCCCTCGCATCTCAAACGTGTGAACATTTCGGCTATTTTCCGTGGCTATATTTCTTACTGCGGCTTTAGAAACTATCTACCCTTACTCCACGATGGATAGTGATCATGAACAAGGCCCTTCCAGGAAGAAAATTGCGAAAGAAAGGCTTGAAAAGGGAGGGAATTGGGAGTGTAGCTGGAAGGCGTCTGAGTGCTCACTCCTGGTTAATGCGTGGCCCGTCTTCAACTCGTCGGCGGTTGGAGCGTGACCAGGTTTTATATTTTATATGCTAATATTCCTCTAGAGAATTCTATTGCAAACCCATTGAGACCAAAATGAAAGACCTAGGACAAAAATTGAGGTGACCAGAGTGAAAATAGTGAAAACATTTTATCGCGTTTGCGCGCTCCTGGGTAACTCGTTCGCACTTTCTCTGTTTGCTGCAGGTAATTAGCCGGGCTTTTGGAGTTTATATGCATTTAGTGCTGTAGAGAATTCTATTGCGAACACAATGATACCAAATTTAATCTCGTAGGACGAGAATTAAGGTGACAAAGTTGAAGAGAGTATACACTTTTCAGAATTTACGCGCGCTCCCGTGACACCCTGGGTCCCATATCGCACTATTGAGGGGTGGCGTGCGGGGTGAGCGAAAGTGTTAAGAGGGTCTTCCTTGCTACCATATTTGTAAATTGGAACAATGTTTATCTTTTGCCATGTATCTGTCAAGACTTTTCTGTACACAAAGATGACTGAAAAATCAATTGAAGTAGAATGCCCAGCTCAGATGCGCATTCCCTCAGAACCCAAGGTGCCACCCCATCTGGGCCAGCTATTTTGTTCTTACTTAGCTCCTTGGGTTGGGTTCTTATGCTAGAGCTGCATACTCTATAACTGGTCTAACGTTCTACATATAAACTTTTGGAAGGATTCTATGTTCAGGTTCTTTGAAGGCCTTTCTTATGTTTGCCAGTCTTGCATACACATCTGATGTTATTCTATTAATGTATTTGCCTCTGGTGTTATGGCTGGGGTTACATCCACTCCCAAGTCATTTTCCCTTCTTTCTCTTTCGAGTCCCTTGTAAACTGTACTGTCCTTCTAGTCTCTATATTTTTTTCTGCAGCTGTGGGTATGATAACATTAATTAATCCTCCTAGATATTTGTTTGAAGGGAAGTTTGGCATGGAATGGCATAGAATCTGGAAGTTTAAATAAAAATACTCGAACAACATTAATATTTTTTCATATAGTTAAGTTTTTCTGAGGTTGTTAAGAAAGCACTGAATCACTGGTCTTGTTTTGGAATTCAGTAGTAATTTCAGGTTACTGTATTTACATTTATCATCTTTTGCAAAACACTAAACTTTTATTTTGTTTACAGGTAACATAAAGGCAGATATGAAGAAGGATATTGTCTCCTCCATCATATCTGCTGCTAATAGAAAAGTCCATAAAGTTAAGTGTAAAAAGGCTATAGAAGACAAGCCAATTGATGACTCCAGACACAGTGATAAAGATGGGGGGTTTGAGGAACGTGACATTGACAAGGAGGCGGAACTAAGAAAGCAACGGTTGCTAGCGAAGCAAATTGAAAGTATGGTAGAATTGCCCGACCCAAAACCAATGAGTGAGCGGAAAATATCTAATATGAGTCTTATGAGTGTTCAAAGTCATTCTTCTGGTGTATCTAATTTTTCACAAAACCTTAATAATGATAGGACTAGTGGTAGTGAAGCAACAAAGCTGAGCATACCTGGAGATATTATCCATCCATTTTGTGTTGTAAAGAAGGATGGAGTTAGTACCAATTCAGCACCATCAACACTGCCCACCAGTTCGACCATAGAAAACACTGCTACTTCCACCCAACAGTCTAGTCAGTTAGCCCCTGAAACAACCTCACTTTTTGGAGATGAAGTTGCCATTCGATCATATGCAGGTCTCAGTGCGAGTACTCAAGAGCGAATTCGGCGGTTTGAGATGGAGACACGTGCAATGCTTCATAGAGACCTGACTAGGCATCGGCGTGAAACAGAAAGAAGGGATGTTGAGAGGCAGAGACTTGAGGAATTGTGGCAAAGAGCGAAACAAGACATGGAATCAGAAGACATTTTGGACCAAATGGCTGACAATCCCACAGGTGAGAGAAATATTTAAGCACATATGTGCTTGACATGGAGTTCAAATACCATACCTTTTCTTACTTGCTTCCTTTTAATGAGTTGTGAATTTGTTAAGTTTTGACACAAAACTTTACAAATTTGTATACATTTGTCTCTACTGTCATTGATGTTATTAATAAAATTTAGTAGGAAATGCTAGTGATTTTGTGCCCTTTGTTTATGCATTAAAAACAAGGCTTGATTTTAACTTGACTTTGTAAATTTTTATATCTGGATAAACTGTTTTCTGTCTGTATTTACTATTTTGATACACATATGATAATTTGTTTAAATTTCCTTGTAAATATTCAATAATTTATTATTGGCAACTTATAAAAAAAACAGCATTGAATGTAATGCGACCCAGAGGCTCCCCGGAGCTATACCGGGCTGATGTGTATATATATTAGACCATGGCAACAGTCAGCCAATGGAGTTCTAAGTTTACCGGGGACCAGAGCCAGAACCTGGCTCTCCACCCCTCCCCCCCTCAGAGGGGCACGAGGAGCAATGGCCTATAGACATCCCCATGTGATTGGAAGCAGTCTATGACTACCATCTACCAGGTCAGGCACCCAGAAAGGTAGGAATCCCAAAACAAACTAGAGCTGGCTAAAAATTGTAAACCAAAAGCCGAACAAGTAAGCAGAACTCCCAAGTCAGAAAACAAACAAACAAGCATGATGTCACCACAGTCGCTGTGCCGCTGTCTGCGCAGCTTTCCCCTCCCCGGGAGGGGGAAGAGGAGGCCCCCAAACTTCCCACGTTGGCTACCCAACCCCAGTTCTGAGGCTGTTGTTTTGAGTGGCGGTCGATTGACTCTGGCTAAATCCTTTGAGCAGTGCTGTGTATTACGGCACTGTGGTTATCTTGAGATGATTTCAGGGCTTTAGTGTCCCCGCGGCCCGGTCCTCGACCAGGCCTCCACCCCCAGGAAGCAGCCCGTGACAGCTGACTAACACCCAGGTACCTATTTTACTGCTAGGTAACAGGGGCATAGGGTGAAAGAAACTCTGCCCAATGTTTCTCGCCGGCGCCTGGGATCGAACCCAGGACCACAGGATCACAAGTCCAGCGTGCTGTCCGCTCGGCCGACCGGCTCCCAAAGTATTACAGTGGTGCTGTAATACACAGCACTAATACATAATACTTCTCTTGTGTGGTAGTGTGTGAGCCAGGTGTAATTCAAGAAGTACTGGGGCTGCATGTGCCTAGGGTCATCTTCCTTAGGTGCGCTGCAAGTACTGCCCTTGCAGTTTTTGGTTACCTTCCACAAACTGTTTGGAGGCTACCTCCACAGGGTTCTTTTACTACTCAGTGATTGCCCGCCCTTGGGGTCAGCTGGGGTTTTTCTTACCACTGTTTGGCCTTGGGTAGACGGTAGTATCGTTGCTGGCTGGGGCGCAAGGTACTGTGCAGCTATCCCCTCCCCAGGAGGAAGAAGGGGGGCCCCAAACCTCCCGTGCCGGCTATCCAACCCCAGTTCAGAATTTGAATATAAAAAACGCAAAGAAAGTTAACTGGAGGGAGGGATGCCAGGGAGCCTCCAGGTCTTAGCCAGAAAATGGCATTTCATTACATTCAATGCTGGTTTTCTGTAGAGCCCCCCTTCGGCTTCCCCAGAGCTACCTAACCAAAGATAAAGGAAAAGAGGGACTTGCCCGAGCGGCGGCCACAAACTCACTCCTCAACTTGAAGTCAAGACAACAGGCTGCAGCCTGCGACCCAAGGCAACATATGCCTGAGAAGGGAATATGTTGGAACATTGACAAGGTCCCGTACAGCCAGGACCCTGTTCGACCTCCAAAAGCCCCGTGCCTAAATGTCAGCCCAAAACATTTTACCAAAAACAGCAGCCAAAACCGCTAACTTACGAATGTCATGGGCACGGGTTAGACCGCAGGCTGGCTTGATCGAATAATCCTGCGAATGACCTGGGAGACCCACGTCCTGGAACTGGGAAGAAGGGAAACCAGATGAATGCAAAGCACGTCCCCTACCACAGAGGCAGTGGCATGCAATTAACAGCAAAGAGCTGCAACCAGACACAAAACATGATGCACCCATGGCCAAACCAACCAAGCATCAACAACCCAAGGACTCCTCCGGAAAGCAGCACTCTCGTTCTTCACCAGAAAAGAAGACAGCTGGAAACCAACCACCAACCACCAGTACCGAATGACCAGAAACCCCCTGCACCGGAGGAGAGCAAGAAGCTCCCCGACCCGACCCAACCCCCCAGAGGCCAATGTTAACAAGAACATTTCCTGCCTTAGGAAAACAGTCCTGAACCAAAGGGGCCACTACAAACTGAGGAGAAGAGAGAAAACAGAGCACCCGGTCCAACGATCAGGATGGCTCAGGCGGCACATAAAAAGGCGGGAGGTGAAACAGCGCCCAAGAAAGCTTACGGAATGGAGCAGAAGTAACATCCATCCCGAATGCAAGCTGAAGCAGCTCCACCAGCGCCACATGATATGAGGCGACAGTGTTCGGCATAAGATGATGGTCCTGAAGCAACCAAGAGAGAAAGAACAAAACAACCCAATCAGAAACCATCAATGAAGACACCTGATCACCATACAGGTGGTGATAAACCTGTGTCAAAAAGATGATATGCGAAGATCGGAGGAGAAGACCGACCCAGCCATGTACTGGGCCGGACCAATCTGCTGAAAGAGGCGGAGTCACAGGATGACCTTCGGGTTCGGACACTGAGCAAGTGGCACCTGAAACCAAGGCTGGGCCGGCCACCAAGGGGCCAACAGGATTATTCTCCCCTGGTAAGTTTCCAAGCGAGCCAGGACCTGGAGCAACAACTGAACTAGGGGGAAGAGGTACAGGTAACCCCACCTCGACCAGTCCAACCAAAAGGCATTGACCCTAATGACCTCGCAGTCAGGGAAGGGTACCACATACACTGGAAGACTCCTCAACCAGGCCGACGCGAAGAGATCCACCTCTGGGCACCCGAACATTCGGCAGAGCCAGCAGAATGAGTCGGAGTTGACCGTCCATTCCGTGAACAGGGTGAATGAACCAGGACAGGCCATCTGCCAGAACGTTGGACCCCCCTGGATATGAACCGCCAGGAGAGCGAAACCCCGAGAATTCAGCAGATAAGTCACCCGAAGCAACCAGCCCCAAAGAGCCAAGGACTGCATCGAACCCCCATGGTTCAGACAATGAACCACAGTCCGAATGGAGCCTGATAGTCAATCCACAAGCCGACATGAACTCACTGAAGCAAAAACCACACCGCCATGAACTCCCACACTGTGCTGTGATCCCGACGGAAGGACAGACCTCACGGACCCTGGCCAGTCTGATGAGCACTGGTCACAAAGCCCCAGCCGAGAGATGACGCATCCGTTAACACATTGAGTGAGAGCTCGGATAAGCGGCACGGCACTGAACCCCGAAAAACCCAAAGAGGAAGCCAGTGACGCAGCAACCGACGCAAGGCCCCTGGGGTCCAAACCCAACGATCGCAAGAGTGGCGGAAGGGATGTCCCCAAAGGAATCAGAACAGCCGCCAAAGCCTGATCCGACCCGACGGGTAGACCAGCATGGCAAAGTTCAGATTTCCGCACAGCTGCTTGAACAATCGACGAGTGACCCAGGTGTCCCCCCCCCCCCAAAACAACAGAAGGCAAGACCACAGCAATGCCACGGGAAGGAGTAACAAGGAAGTGGTCTGAGAGTCCTACACAAGACCCAGCCAAATCCGAACCTGAGAGGGAACCAAATGGGACTTCCTCCAGTTCACCAAGAAACCAAACCTGGTGAGATGGGAAAGAACCAAATCCCTGGTGAGCAGACACGAGGACTGGCTGGAAGCCCAGACCAGTCAGTCATTGAGGTAAGCCAGAACCTGAACCCCCTAACAGATACAAACGGGTCACCACGACCTGGGTAAGGCATGTAAAAACATGAGGTGCCAGATTCAAGCCAAACGGAAGACATTGAAAGCAGTAAGCTTGCCGCCCCACAACAAAACTGAGCCAGTCCTTGCACCTTGGATGAATCGGAACGTGCCAATATGCATCCTGGAGGTCCAGGGACACCATCCAACCACCTGGCTCCAAAAGCAGCCAGACCGGAGACAAAGTCGTCATTCAAAAGGAGGGGGCCAAAAGACCGAGGGGTTCAGATGGGACAAGTCCAAAAGGAACCTCAGATCCACACAGTCCCGTTTCAGATCTGGAAACAGGCGGGAACTCACCTACGGGTTATCGTCGTTTTGACCACCCCCAAGCTTCCAGGATGACCCAACAGAGCGCAGGGAAAGAGGCCTGCCCCTCCAGCCCCAAACCCCCCTAAGGAGGAGGAGCCACCCAACACCACTGCAGGCCAGAGGAAACGACCCGAAACGCCCGCAAATAGTGGGACCAGGCAAGAGTAAACAGCGCGAGCCTCTCCCCTCCCTCTCCTCCCCCCCCATTGCCCCATCAACAGAGCAAACCGCGAAAGGGTTGACATTCCTTACGAGAGCCCGACTGAAGCTCAGAGTGAGCACTGCCTGTGCTCACCCCCCCCCCCCCCAGAGAAGTAACAAGTTCGACATAGGCCGGCAACTAGACGAAACTGCCTGCAGAAAATGCACAACCGCACACTTTTCAAACAGCAACAGACAAAGAGGGAACAAAAATCTAAGAGCCAGGGCCCAAGCAGATTCCAAAGAGTGGACGAGCACCGCCTGTCGGCACGCGAGGCAAGAAGCTAAGAACAGAGACACCGCTTCCTTCATAATTGGCACAAATAACTTAACAAGGAACAACATTCCTGCGTGTGAGAGCTTCAGTATTGAGCGAGCCACCAAGGCTGACGTGCGCACCATGAGCGCACAGCACTGCTGTTCAGCTTGTGACCACAGCATCGCCTAAAAATGTCAAAATATATATGTTCGTGCTATTATTTAGCGATGATAGTATTACAGAAGACCCCTGACTGAGATAAAACTGACCAGGATTCTGATAATAGCAGGATTGTGGTGATATTTAGCGCTGTGCTCCATGGAAGGAGGAGTAATGCTGTGGGTGGGAGTGTGGTGGCGCCATCTTCTGACTGTGTGGGGCCACCTTTTATTGACTGCACTCACCATACCAACTTAGTGGTTCACTATGGTGAACACAAATGTAGATACTTATATATAATGTGTGTATAGAGTGTAATAACAGCATTAGGAGTAGGTTGGGAGCCGCCATTTTGGTGAGGGAGGTGCGTCGTCTGCACAACTTATCATGTTGGGTCCGTCTAATTACCACAAGCTACCACAAGCTACACAAGCTTCAGAAAGCTTCCTGGCAATACATTAGTAATGAATAAATATGATATGTTAAGTTAGGCTGACCTAACCTAACCTAACCTAACCTATCCTAACCTAACCTAACCTAACCTAACCTATCCTAACCTAACCTAACCTAACTTAACTAAACCAACCCTAACCTAACCTAACCGAAGCTTGGATCGTCGACTTGATTTGGCGTCACCAGCTTTTTATTTTCGTCTAATTTCTTTGTAAAAAGATACTTTTTCAGATTAAAATTATGTTTTTTCGTGTTGTACATTCAGCACCAACATTATAATGAGTAAATATATCATATTTATTCATTACTAACGTATTGCCAGGAAGCTTTCTGAAGCTTGTGTAGCTTGTGGTAATTAGACGGACCGGTCATGTTGTTTACTGGTGGCCACTATGGTCTTTGGGCACCATACCAGCTTATTTGTACTGGTATGGTGAATAAAACAGGTAGATACTTATATATAATGTATGTATATAGTATAATAGCACCACAAACAATATTCTTGGAGGAGAAATATTAGTGCGTCTGGCCTTGAGGGCGGCCGCCACCAGCTGACTGTGTGAGGAGCTACATTTTATTGCCTTTACTCACCATACAAGCTTAGATGTACAGTTATGGTGAACAAAACATGTAAATACCAGTACTTATATATAACATCTGTGTATTGCGAATAAATGCAAAAACAGTATTGTGGGAGGAGAATGAGGGCGAGTGAGGTGTTGTTGAGGGAGGGAGTGGTGGTGAGTGGCTGGCTGGTGTTTGGCTGTTACTCCTCGTTGCTTTTTGACTCACAATACAAACTTAGTGGTTCGTTATGGTGAGCAAAACATGCAGATACCTGTATATAACCTGTGTATATAGTGTAATAACAGCAAAACTATTTGTTTTATTGTTTTATGAACATAATAATTGAATCACTAATATGCACACCATAATTTTGAGTACAGCGATGGTTCACACATTTTATTATATATCACAATACACACTATTGAATAATATTGCTGCAAAAAACAAAGAAAAATCAATCAGAGACATTGAAATAATTAGGTAATAATATATTTGTGACGCTCGGGCGGAGTAGACCTCGCCTGGCGAAGGCTCTGTCAACGCCCCTTTTTTGTCAGACTTCCCTACCCTATTGCGGCTAAAATATGCCACCTACGATTTTTTTTTTATTTTTTCCGTGATCAGGGAACACAAATGAACATTTTTATAAGATGAAAGAATTTTGGGGAATTTTTTTTTGTTGCACCTGTGTGTGTTGAAGCCATTTGGACCCCTCGCAGTTTGAGGGTTAACCAGCTCTAGTTTGATTGGGATTTCTACCATTCTGGTTTTCTGACCTGGTAGATGGCAGACATAGACTGCTTCCAGCCACATGGGGATGTCTATAGGCCATTGACCCTTGTGCCCCTCTGAGGGGGGGCCAGATTCTGGCTATGGGCCCCGGTAGGCTTAGGACTCCTTCGATTGACTGTTGCCATGACTAGGGAGCCGGTCGGCCGAGCGGACAGCACACTGGACTTGTGATCTTGTGGTCCTGGGTTCAATCCCAGACGCTTGCGAGAAACAATGGGCAGAGTTTCTTTCACCCTATGCCCCTGTTACCTAGCAGTAAAATAGGTACCTGGGTGTTAGTCAGCTGTCACGGGCTGCTTCCTGGGGGTGGAGGCCTGGTCGAGGACCGGGCCGCGGGGACACTAAAAGCCCCGAAATCATTTCAAGATAACCTCAAGATGGTCTAATATATATGCACATCAGCCTGGTATAGCTCCAGGAAGCCGAAGGGGCTCTCCACAGAAAAATATATAAATGGTAATGGATTTAACTTTGCATAATTGTTACCCAATACATACTTGACTTTTAGTGTGCTTACGTATGTTTACTTTGTGTTCATTATGCTATATATAAAATGTACGTTAATTGATATTTTAAAATAAAAGTAGACAATATTGTGATACGGGCAGTTAAAACAGATGGTCAAAATGTCACAAAGAGAAGAACAGTTGCTGAAAGAGTGAAGGAGATGACAGCCTTCCCACTAATAAAGTTATTTGAGGCTACCTCCTGGACAAAGCTGGTCAAATGACATTGATATAGCAATGTGTTGATAACATTGATCCAACACAACATTACTCAAGCATGTTTTGCCCACTGAGTACACTCACCCCACACAATGACTGGAGGGGTTGGCTACATTATTTCCTCTTCACTTTCTAGTTATAATGTTTTGCAATTTAGTCTTGTTTTGTTGCCATTATCTTTCTTTGACTTTATTTATTTTGATAATTACAGTACTTACTTTTACTCTTCTTCTTTTGGTAATTGCTTGCCTGCTTTTACTCTCCCTTTCTCTTGCTTCTCTGCTGACACTACTTTTTGTGCCTGTTGGCCAAACCTCTTCATAAATATATCATTCAATATTCAAGTGTTTTTTCAATCTTGATACTTAAAGGCAAGCTGAAAAACATGGCATCAAAGATATAAATAAATGAATGTTGTTTTTGGGGCAGTCCTCAATATCTCTGCACTTGTTATATCTAGGTGTAACCAATTGGTTGCTTCTTTTGATAGTCAGCCTAATATGTATAAATAGGTACCTGAGATTTAGTCTACTATTGTGAGTTGTTGGCCTAAGGAGACCTTACACCTTATGCTTCTCTTCACCTAGCAGTAAATATGTACCTGGGAGTTAGGCAACTGCACAGGTCTCCTGTCCCTGACACTAGGGAACCAAACTATTTCAAAGGAATTACAATATGTGGATAAGGGTTTCAAGACCACTGCGTCAAGGAGAGGAAATTCACAGAGAGAAAATAGACTGCTGGGAATGGACTAGCAAATGTGTGTTCACAAACAACTACAGTATTAATTTCCCATCAAATTGCAGTGAGACATGTAGTTTAAGTTGAACTTTTTTCTCCTTAGACAGGCGGACCACTTATCCTGTGGCATCCCTTTTATACATTAACACTCACCCGATCCTTTCATTTTTATTTTGGCCTTGCTCTTTCTCTTCCTTTTACCTCACTTCTCTACACTACCTTTTTTAACCTGCCATTCTCCAAGCTGACTACAGGCTCCGTACCTTCGTACCTTACGATGATTTCAGGGCTTTAATGTCCCCGCAGCCCGGTCCATGACCAGGCCTGCCTTGACAAGTCTCAAGTCAAATATTGCTACAACCTCTATATTATATATATATATATATATATATATATATATATATATATATATATATATATATATATATATATATATATATATATATATATATTTTATTTTTTTTTTCAATACCTCACCTATATATATACTGTATATATATATATATATATATATATATATATATATATATATATATATATATATATATATATATATATATATATATATATATATATATACAGTATATGTATGTATGTCGTACCTAGTAGCCAGAGCACATTTCTCTGCCTACTATGCAAGGCCCGATTTGCCTAATAAGCCAAGTTTTCATGAATTAATGTTTTTTCGACTACCTAACCTAACCTAACTTTTTCGGCTACCTAACCTAACCTAACTTATAAAGATAGGTTAGGTTAGGTTAGGTAGGGTTGGTTAGGTTCGGTCATATATCTACGTTAATTTTAACTACAATAAAAAAAAATTGACCTCATACATAATGAAATAGGTAGCTTTATCATTTCATAAGAAAAAAATTAGAGAAAATATATTAATTCAGGAAAACTTGGCTTATTAGGCAAATCAGGCCTTGCATAGTAGGCTGAGAAGTGCGTTCTGGCTACTAGGTATGACATATATATATATATATATATATATATATATGTTGTACCTAGTAGCCAGAACGTACTTCTCAGCCTACTATGCAAGGCCCGATTTGCCTAATAAGCCAAGTTTTTCTGAATTAATATATTTTCTAAAAAAAAATTCTTATGAAATGATAAAGCTACCCATTTCATTATGTATGAGGCTAAAAATTTTTTATTGGAGTTAAAATTAACGTAGATATTAGACCGAACCTTACCAACCCTACCTAACCTAACCTAACCTATCTTTATAGGTTAGGTTGGGTTAGGTAGCCGAAAAAGTTAGGTTAGGTTAGGTTAGGTAGGTTAGGTAGTCGAAGAAACATTAATTCATGAAAACTTGGCTTATTAGGCAAATCGGGCCTTGCATAGTAGGCTGAGAAATGCGTTCTGGCTACTAGGTACGACATATATATATATACATACTTACATATATATATACATACATACACACATACATACATACATACATACATACATACATACATACATACATACATACATACATACATACATACATATATATTCAGAGGGGAAATGCATGCTGTATCCTGGGTACGCACCCAACCTCCGAGGAGCTGGATAAGGTCTTCGAACGCTGATATATGTTGTGTATTCTCTGTAAACTTTAGCATTGCAATTAAATAAAAGAGAATATATATATATATATATATATATATATATATATATATATATATATATATATATATATATATATATATATATATATATACACACACACAGTACATGGGTTCGCAATAGAATGATTCCATATATATATATGCAAATGAGCTTGAATGGTCCCCAAGCCAATATGCAATTGAAAACTCCACACCCTCAGAAGGATTCGAACCCAGACAGCCAGGAGCACTATGCACCATGGCGTACCTGGTTCTTTAACCACTCGACCACCATGACTGTACAAAAGTCATTGGTAGCCGAGGCTATATCCCCAACGACCCGACAGCACTTGGTGGTAAGCTTCGGCATAGATATTTCATCATTTCATCAAATCACCCCCACTTGAGCAACACAAATGTGAACGAGCTTGAATGGTTGTGTGAATATATATATATATATATATATATATATATATATATATATATATATATATATATATATATATATATATATATATATATATATATATATATTAAAATAACATAGTATTCTAAGATAGAAGACCAGTTGACCTCAGTAGCTTACAGATGTCTTACCATGGGAAAACACTCTTGAGAGTAGTACAGGAACCCATTCTTTTTTATAATTCTTATTTTTTGGTTATACTCACTTTGGCATTGCCCTTGGTGATATGCTTCATTTTTATCACCTCTACGTTGTCTTTTCAATATATACAATATACTGTACTGTTTTCTCATGATTATTTCCCAAGCTTATTCCTTTGTGTATTTGTGTATTTCCCTTTCCACTTGTCACACATGTGTTTTCCTTGGGCACTCTGCTTTATTACAAGATGACTACTTCTTTGTTATGGTAGCCAAACCTGTATGTAGAATAAATACTTCAACAGATGTTTCAGGTGAGGCTTTAAGAGACTTGATATTTGAAGGCATTTCAGATGTCTGGGGAAGATTTGACCGTGGCCAACCCTACCTTGCATTTTAATCTTTAACCTAAAGTTCAATATCTCTCTCTCATTCAGTTTCTTTTCGTATAAAAAAGGTATCTAATATGAATATTGTGTTCCATATGGCTACAGACGTTTTGTTATACAATAACATAACAAAAAGAATGTATTAACGTTTCACCGTCATAAAAACCTAGAAGGCTTCTCTCATAACAACATTGTATACTGTATTATGAATGGCAGTTTTTTTGGCTATGCAAGTAAGTAGCAGTAGCTTTAAATTTTGCTAATATATCTATAGGACATATAAGCAATAGGCATTTTTTTTTTTAAGTAATTTTTATGCATAGTCATATTTGAAGTTTTGATTTCAGCATGGCCCATTCCCTTTAATGCAGTCAAGAGCTCTTTATCAGAAAAGTTATATAAATTTAAACAAAAAAATTGTAACACATGTCCTCGCTAACAAGAATTTTAGTCATGTAAAAGTCTACTTATGTTTACTTATGATAAAATACTGTAGGTTCCCTTTGCTGTTTTCTGCTAATATTTATTTCCATATTCCTCTTATATGAGACAGTAGTGAACTAATATATATACTAACAAATTACATATGATATATTCTATGACAGAGCCTTCCTAGAGTCCTGACTACATTGAACATTTGGAAAATATCTGCTTCTCTGAGGTATTTTGTGAATAGGATTAACAAAATTAGTACATGAGCATTTTGCATGATTAAAACTGCACGCTTATTGATGCCTTGAGTAGTTGTTTGCATAGACTGGCGCATGATGTTAGTGTACAAACAAGGTGCAGATAAACAAAATGAATCTCTTGCTTACTTATACAGTAATGCATTGGCACATTTATTCCATGAGCTAAAGGCAATGATAGGAAAGCACATCTGACTGATATGCAGCAACCGTATTTGATAATGGAATGTTTGCACCTCTTCCGTAAGCACTAATACATAATGCTACTGTATATATTAATCCAGGAAGGCCATTTAGATAAATGAAAAGCACATGTGTAATTATGCTTGTTCAGCTCAAATAAATCATTATATAATAATGCTTAAGCTAACTGAGGGATGTTTTTGACTTGGAAGTTGAGGCGGAGTTGAAAACAAGGCGCTCCTGCCTCTCACAATTGCTACACTACTATGACAAGGTCTTAAGGGCCATGGAAGACAAGCAAAATGCAGATATACAGACTTTGCAAAAGCTTTCAACTAATGTGACCATGGTGTTATTGCACACAAAATGTACTTGAAAGGAATTACTGGCAAAGTAGGGAGATGGATCTTTAACTTCCTAATGAGTAGAACCCCGAATGTAATGGTAAACAAAGTAAAATCCAGATCATCTACAGTGAAAAAGCTCAGTCCCCCAAGGTACTGTACATGTTCAGGTACTTCTTCTCACCCTCCAACCTGTCCTCAGGGAGGAAATCCCCTCATGGGATTAAAATTGGAAATGATTACATAATTTGTGGTATCTATTCTCTATCCATGGTTAGGTTAGGTTAAGGTTATCTAGGTTAACGTTTGGTTAGGTTTGGCTAGGCTAGATTAGGTTTCATTACATTTAGTTATGTTAATACGATGCATTACTGACGATAATGTGAAATATGGAATTCGAAAACTGTTTCAAGTTGCCCGTGAATTCCGTTTACAGAAAACCAAATTCTTCAAAGAAAATGCTTTCAACAAACACTTTTTATATTTTTAACCAATGATTTCTATTACATTAAAGTTATAACTTGAGAGCAATCTGTTTATGACAAAGGTTAATTTGCCAGTTTACATGTACATTACTGGAACCATAATATGCTTTCAGACCAACACAAATATCTAGATAACTATCCAGGTGGTTTGAGGGTGGGTGTGGCTTGTCATGGTAATGGATTTGATCTGAGGATGGGCTGCATCCTCATTTCAGACATGGAGAAGGATACAAATTATAGTACTGTATCATCATTTGCAGATGACACTAGGATTTTCATGTGAGTAGACAATATAGAGGACACAGCTAACCTCCAATCTGATGTCAATCAGGACTTTTAGTGGGCCACAGATAATAATATGACGTTAATGAAGATAAGTTTTAGTTCCTACGCTATGGGAAAAACTAAAATATAAAAACGGAAATCATGTATAAAACACAGTCAAATCACACTATAGAACGAAAAAGCAATGTAGAGGATCTAGGAGTAATCATGTGGGAAGACCTTACCTTTTAAGAACACAATAAAGTCCCAGTCACAACTATAAAAACATTGACAGGTTGGATAACAAAAACCATTCAAATAATGGATATCATACAAATTTTCAAGACACTATTGCTCTCTAGTGTAGAATATTGCTACACACTAACATCCCCATTCAAAGCTGGAGAAATTGCTGACCTGAAGGGCATGCAAAGATCCACATCATCAGTAAGCATAAAAATTTAATGGGAAACAACCAGATGGCGTGGTGGTAATATACTCACCCCATGCCACATGAGCAACTTGTCAAGGTTTGAGTCCTGGCCAGGGAGGATTGTCTGAGCATTAATCCTTAACTGATCACCTCTGTTCATTCTGGTTGGTTGTCAACTGATTGGCGGGTTGTGTTCCAGGGAAAACTAATGGGCAAGGCTTACCATGAGCTATGGGATGGGAAGGCTGTCAGCCAACTAAAAGGAGGCAGAAGGTATATGTTCCTATACTCACCTATGTTAAAAAAAAAATTATTTTATTTCAGTCTTGATGAAAATTGTGGCACTTTAGATGCTGGTATTTCTTAAAAGTACTCACCTAGTTGTGCTTGCAGAGGTTGAGCTGTGGCTCTTTGGTCCCGCCTTGCAACTGTCACTCTACTGTTGTACAGATTCTTGAGGTTCTTGAGCTATATCATGTATACATTGGAAACTGTGTATGGAGTCAGCTTTCACCACATCACTTCCTAATGCATTCCATTTATTAACTACTCTGACACTGAAAAAGTTATTTCTAATGTCTGTGAGCACTCAGCTTCTACCTGTGTCCCCTTATACGTGTACCACCAGTGTTAAATGATCTGTCCTTATCTACCCTGTCAATTTCCCTGAGAATTTTGTAGTATGGCTCTTGAGCTGACCCCCATCTGGCCTATGACACTCCTATACCCCACCATGTCGTATGTGTAAAAGTTGGGTGAGGCTAGCCCCAAGCATCTGGCCTCCTACTTCATACAGACACTCAGTCATTCTATTTTATAGATACAGACAGATATTAAGGCACTGTAATATTGACATTTTGTATGCATTGACCTCAATAGTTTTTGTTGGGTGTTCTGGTTAGGCAAAATTTGCATTTTCTGAGGGAAACTCCTACAGCTTCCTGGAGCTATCAGGGTGATGTGTGTTATATTAGTCTGGGGCATCAATCAATTGGAGTTCAGCCTACCGGAGACCATGAACCAGAACCTCATGAGAGGTGGGCCCTCTGAGAGGGCCCCTCTCAGAGAGGCAAAGGGAGCAATGGCTTATAGAAACCCCCCCATGCGGTTGGGGACATTCCATGTCTGCCATCGATCGGGGTTGGCACCCAGAAAGGTAGGCATAACAAAACAAATCCCACTAGGTACTAAAATGCAACCGAAAACCAAGCAGGGAGGCAGAATTTGCCCTCAACAAAACAAGCAAACGTCACACCTCACTGTTGTGCCGCCTGTCTGCACAACACCCCCTCCCATCCCCTGGGAAGTGGAAGGGGGAGCCTCGGATTCCCCCTGTCGGCTATCCAAGCCATCCACTTCCTTGGCTAATGTGGCCCGGGGCGGACATTGACTCTGGCCTCAGATTTCAGTGCAGTTGTGTGCCTGTGTGGTGTGTTTCTGCTGTGTGTGAGAAGTGGTGGCCAAGTGTACTTTGAATAGTACTGGAGCTGCATGCACTCAGGGTTCTCTTCCCTGGGCATCCTGTAAGTACTACATTTGGGTTCTAGGGTTATCTTCCATAGAACTTTTGGGAACCGCTTCCATAGGGGTCTTCTCCTGTTGTTCACCCTGCTTTCCCCCACCCCCTTTGACCCCGCTTGGGTGTTGGTGAGCTCTTTGCAGGGCTTGTAGTTGCAGGGGAAGGGATTTTCTTACCCTCCTTCCCTGTATGAGTATAATTTAGAGTTGGCTCCTCCCCAAGTTCGATTCCGGGGTCCCTTGGGTTCTTCAGCTCCTTCTTTTCATAGGTTTTCTGCCTCTTGAATTTACCTACGGAGGTTCGGTAGGCACTTGCTGCTTACCCCCTGCAAGACCCAGATTCTACTTCCATGATGGATCCGTTCTCGTTTGAGTTCAGTTTTTCTTCCCTGTATTGGGTGCGTTTGGAGGTTCCGGAGTCTTCCTGGCTGGCAGACTGCCCTTTCTTTTCGTTGGGGAGTGGCATGGGGTGCTGTCGGACCCCGCACTCTTGATTGGCAAGAAACTTCTTCCGTTCTGCAGGTTTACCTAAGATGCGAGTTTGAACATCTTAAGATTGTAGCAGTGTAAGGAATAAGATTGGAGCAGTGTAAGTGTTCAAGATTGTAGTAGTATAAGGGTTTAAGATTGGAGCAGTGTAAGGGTTAATATTGGAGCAGTGTAAGGGTTAATATTGGAGCAGTGAAAGGAGACTAGAACAGTTTAAAGTTGAGACTGGAATAGTGTAAGGGTTAAGATTGGAGCAGTGTAAGGGTTAAGATTGGAACAGCATAAGGATTAAGTGGAAAATTCTTTTACCCAATGCACAGATGAAATTCTTCCTTCTATCATGCACAGAACTCTATAACAAATGTCTTGAAGCCAGTTTATCTGTTGAATGAAGTACCAGTATTCACATTAGTGCCGTAAGAAAGTAACGTTAATGTGTGCTCTTTAGCCGAGATTATATCATTAGTAATAACACTTTTGAACATGCGTATTTTGGTATGTAATGGAATACGAGCAATACATAACTTATGTTTATTCTTTGATAAGCAGTTTAGGATTTTGTTTTTTGTTTTTAAAACCTTTAAGGTCTTTAAAATAAAAATTTGTGCTTCTACACAAACAACAGCCATGTGTCCCGTCGTCTTCTAGATATGGTGTATGCATGTTTCTAACTCCCCTTTAAAAATAATTCAGTTAACAACAAATATTGTAACATTTAGTTGCGTATTTTAATAGTGTGATGGCTAGTTACCAGTAATGGAAGAGGACATTTTGATTTTAATGACTGTGTAAGTTTTTGTTAAAGTTACCATATTTTAGTGTAAGATATTACTTTTCATTACTTTCTGCTAGAAAAAAATATTACAATTTGAAACTTTTCAATATTTTTGAGAATACAGTTTTAATGTATAGTAGTTGCATTTGGCCCTTTTAAATTAAATTAAATATGTATTGGTATACAGTATTTATTAAATAAGACCTTAGTAACTCATACTAGTGTAGTAACTTGCAAAAACTTCTTTATTATTGGTACTGATCAGGTTTTCTGTGGGGGAGCCCCTACAGCTCCCTGGAGCTTATTGGGCTAATGTACTTTATATTAAACAAGAACATTAGCTATGGAGTTCAGACCTACCAGGGACCAGCGTCAGAACCTGGCCCCTTCAGAGAGATTTCAGGGAGCAATGGCCCTGAAAAACTTCCCCTGTGGTTGGGGGTTTTCCTTATCTGCCATCGACCGTGGTTAGGCACCCAGAAAGGTAGGCATAACAAAACAAACCCCACATGGTAAGAAACTAAAACAAAAACCCGAACAGAGAGATAGAAACTCTCTACAATCGCCAGGAAACAAGCAAACAAGCATACATCACATTTTACAGCCACGCCGCTCGTCCACACAGCCCTCCCCTCCCCGAGAGGGGGTGGGGGGGGGCCCTGGTCCTCACCGCGCCAGCTGCCTAGCACTCTAGTTCGTAAGCTAATGTCAACCAGGACAAACGCTTCTCTGGCCTCAAATTCCTGGGTGGTGTTTTCCTGTGTGGCGTTCTCTGCTGTCTTGTCATGGTGTGTGGTGGTCAGGAGTACTTTATCAGTGCCGGGGCTGCATGTGCTTAGGGGCTTCTGTCCCTAAGCGCCCTGTGAGCACTGCCCCTGCATGTCAGAGTTATCTTCCCTGGGGCGTTCGGGAACTGCTCCCGTAAGGGTTCTTGCTGCTCGGCATTTGCCTCGCCCTTGGAGCCAGCTGGGGCTTGGGGCCCCTTGTTTGGCCTTGGGTAGGGAGTGGTGTTGTGCTGGTTAGGGCATCAAGGTGTTGCGCGACCAGCCACCTACGCGACAACCAATTCCTGTTTCCTCTGGGGACGGTGTACTTTTGCGGGTTTTTTTTTTTTTTTTTGCTTTGTTTTTGTTTGCCTAGTGGGACTATAGTTCCCCCCTGTTACTGTTTTGGTGACCCTCTACTAAGCCCCCGTGCTTGTACACGTTGAAGGGGTTTCAGTGTTGTCATTTTCCCCTTGTTAGTTTGGGTGTTTAACCAGTTAGCAACACCTTGCCTGGGCTTCCCGTAGTTATTACCCTAAGGGCCCTGGAAAACCCTGTCGGGGCTCGGTGGACCCATGGATTCGTCGCCCAAGTTCCAGCCTGTCTTGTGCGGGTTTGAAGGTTGCTGCATGCCCTTGTCTCAGGGTGACAGTCACTTGTTTTGCCTCCGTCATGCTGCCTGTTGGGTCAACGACACCTTTGACCCGGAGTCTTGCAAGTTGTGTTCTCTGCTTGTGCTCCAGTTTTACTCTGATGATGTTGCTCTTAGGGTACAGGCAGCATCTGCGTCGCATGTTCGGTTTAGGTTACTGCAATGCACTAGGTTGGTTTCCCACCCGGATGCCCCAAGGCTGCCCCGCTTTGGTTTTAAGGACCTGGACCTGGGGACGTTAGTCGCTTCGACTTCGGCTCTTTCTGTGCTCCCTGGTCCTTCCCCAGTTGTTCATCCTGCACCCCCTTCCCCGTGTCTGGCTTCCAAACGTTTGACGATTTAGGATTCGGCACAGGGTTTAGTTTGTAATGAGACTCGGGCGGCTTCGGGGGCTGCCCCATTCGGGTTGGAGACGGAGACATTTGAGCTGGTTCCTCCTGCCGAGGCTTCTGGGTCCCACCAGCAGGCCCCCTTTTTGTCTGCCTTTCCCCTGGACTCTACCGTTTCTTCAGGGGTAGAGGGTTTGGAGGACGGCTCTGCCCCGGGTCCCGACTTGGGGGATCTCGGGGCTGGAGAGGTGTCGACCTTGGGCCCCCTTTGGCCCCGCTTGGGTGCTTTTGCCTTCCTCGCTGGGCTTACTGTTGCAGGGTTTTCTTACCCCCCTTCCCTGTATGAGTATGATTTGATTTCGGCTCCTCCCCGGGTTCGGTTCTGGGCCCCTTTGTGTACCTCAGCTCCGTCTTTCCAGAGGTTTTCTACTTCTCGTATCTCCGCGAAGGAGACTCTGGAGGCTCTTACTTCATACCTCTTGGGAGACCCGGTTTATGCCTCTGTGATGGATCCGTCCTCTTTTGAGTTCGGTTCTTCTTCCTGCTTTTGGGTGCGTTTGGAGGTTCCGGAGTCTTCCTGGCTGGCAGAATGCTCTTTCTTTTCATTTTGGGCGTGGCATGGGTTCTGTCAGACCCGCACGCTTGATTAGCGTGAAACTTCTACAGTTCTGCAAGTTTACCTGGGGGGTGAGTTTGAGCACCTCAATACGTGCTTGTTCGCCCCTGTGCTTTTCGGGATTTTGGCCTTTTCCAGCTTCACGTGCAGGTTCTTCTTTTGGCATCGTTGGTTGCGGAGTTGTGCGCCCGTGGGCATTTGGCGTCGGTCTTACATTTTTTTTCCCTTTTCGAGCTGTCTTCTGCCTGGTTTAAGGAGGATGTGGAAGCATTGAGTGCCGGGCCTTTGTCTGGGGCGCTGACTTTGGCAGCTAGGGCGTCAGCTGCACTGTTGCAGCTCCTTGCACCCATCCTGAAGGAGGTGGTGTCTCTGTTTTTTTATTCTCGCCTCGCGTGCTGTCAGGCTGTGCTCGTCCTCTCTTTGGAATCCGCTTGAGCCCTGGCTCTTAGGTTTCTCTGTTTTGTCCAGAGGCTGCAGTCTCACAGTTTCTGCAAGCAGCTTCGTCTAGTTGTCGGACTTGTTGGTTCTCCAGGGCGGTCGTTCTCGGCTGTCTCGGAGGTGTTGTGCCAGAGTTCAGGGTTCCTCTGGTCGAGGAGGGCCATTGGTGCCAGTTCTGAGCCGACGTTGCCTTCGGTGCCGGCATCGTCTGGTTGGCGCAGTGGTTTCCCTGTTCGACGTTTGGTTTCTTGTAAGGGGCGTTGGCCCTTTCGCGTTTCGCCCCATTGATGGGGTGATAGGGGGGAGGCTTGCTCTGTTTGTGCACGCTTGGTCCAACGATTTGTGGGCCTTTTCGATTGTGTCATCCAGCCTGCGGTGGGGTTGGGCGGCTCGTCCTGCTTTCGGAGGTTCGGGACTAGCAGGGCAGGCTTCAACTCCTGTTCTTCGTCAAGTCATCTTGGAGTGGATGCGCTTGGGCATGGTGGAAATGACCCAATCCCTCAGGTGGGTTTCCCGCCTGTTTCCAATGCCAAAATGGGACTGCGGATCTGAGGTTTATTCTGGACTTGTCCCATCTGAGCCCCTGGATTCCTTGCCCCTCCTTTCGGATTACTACTCTGTCTCAGGTCTGGCTTGTGTTGGAGCAGGGTGCCTGGATGGTGTCCCTGGACCTCAGGGACACTTATTGGCACATTCCTATTCATCCAGGGTTCAAAAACTGGTTGGGTTTCGTGGTGGGGCGTCAGGCTTACCGCTTTCGTTGCCTCCCTTTTGGCTTGAATCTGGTACCTCGCGTTTTCACACGTCTTACCCGGGTTGTGGTGACGCATCTGCGTCTGCTAGGGATTCGGGTTTTGGCCTACCTCGACAACTGGCTGGTGTGGGCTCCTAGTCGGTCAGCTTGTCTGCTCACCAGGGATGTGGTTCTTTCCCAGCTCACCAGGTTCGGGTTCCTGGTGAACTGGAGGAAGTTCCATCTGGTTCTGTTCCAGGTTCGGACCTGGCTAGGTCTTGTTTGGGATTCCCGGACCACTTCCTTGTCTCTCCCTCCAGAGGCGTTGCTGCGGCTGTGGTCTCTCTGTCGACTGTTTCTGAGGGGGGTCCCAGATCACTCAGTGGTTGCTCAAACGGTTGTGTAGGAGTCCTTCCGCCTCTCTCGCGATCATTGGGTTTGTCCTCCGGGGGCCTTGTATCGATTGCTGCATCGCTGGCTTCCTCTTCGGGGGTTTTCGGGGTTCGGTGCCTTAGCGCCTTCCCAAACCTTCGCTCAATGTGTTCACGGACACATCGTCTCTTGGCTGGGGCTTTGTGACCAGTGCTCACCAGGCCAGCTTCCGTCGAGCTCGCAGCACAGTTCGGGAGTTCGCAGCAGTCTGGTTCGCGCTTCGGAGGGTTCGGGTCGCTCAGGGTTCAACCATCCAGCTCCATTTAGACTGTTCTCAGGTGGTTCATTGCCTGAACCACTGGGGTTCTCTTCAGTCCTTGCCTCTTTGCAGTTGGTCCCTTCGAGTGGTTCGTCTGCTGGATTCTCCGGGTTTGGCTTTTCGTGCGGTTCATATCCAGGGAGTGTCCAATGTCCTGGCGGACGGCTTGTTTCGCTTCATTCCCCTGTCCATGGAATGGACGGTCAATGACGGCTCGTTTCGTTGGATCTGCCAGACGTACGGACTCCCGGACGTGGACCTCTTCGTATCGGTGTGGTCACGGCGCCTCCCAGTCTTTGTAACGCCCTTCCCGAATTGCGATTCATTCATGGTGGATACCTTTCGGCAGGACTGGTCGAGGTGAGGTTACCTGTACCTCTTTCCCCCGGTCCAGCTGTTGCTTCGGGTTTTGGGTCGGTTGGAGACCTTCCCAGGAAGAGTAGTCCTTGTGGCCGGCCCAGCCTTGGTTTCCGGCGCTGTTTGCTCGGTATCCGAATCCGGGAAGTTTCCTGCGACTCTGCCTTTTTCAACAGGTCGGACTGGTCTGGTACGGGACTGGTTCGACCTTCTCCTCTGCTTTTTAATCTGTTTTGACCAAAAAAAAAGTCTGGTCAAAAAATGGTCTGGTCTTTTTGACGCGGGTGTATCACCATTTATATGGTGATCAGGTGGCTTCATTGATGGTGTCCCACCTGAGAGCTTCATCTCGGTAACAGTATGAAGTTTCCTGGCATTCTTTTCAACCATTTTTTGCTCTTTGTAAGTTGCATTCTCTTTCGGATTGGGTTGTCTTGTCCTTTCTTTCTTGGCTTTTTCAGGACCGTTTGATGCCTAATACTGTCGCCTCGTATCGTACGGCGCTGGCAGACCCGCTCCAGCATGCGTTCGGGGTTGACGTCACATCTGCCCCGTAAGCTTTCTTGTGCTATGTTTCACCTCCAGCCTGCTCATGCGCCACCTCAGTCGTTCTGGTCCTTGGACAGGGTGCTCTTTTATCTTTCCTCTCCTTGGTTTGTGGTGGCCCCTTCGGTCCAAGATTGTTTTTCCAAGACCCTGTTTTTGTTGGCATTGGCCTCTGGGGGTTGGGTAGGGGAGCTTCATGCTCTCATCCGGCACAGGGTTTCTGCTCTTTTGGTCCTGGGAGTAGGTTTGTATGTTTGCAGCCTTCTCCGTCTTTTTTGGAGAAGAACAAGACGGCTGCTTTTCGGAGGGGTCCTTGGGTCATTGATGCTTGGTTGGTTCAGCCAGGGGGGCATCATGTGTTTTGTCTGGTTGCGGCTCTTCGCCGTTACCTGTGCGCCTCAGCTGGGGTGACTGGGGATACGCTTTGGGTTGATCTAGTTTCCCTCGTTCACCATTCCAGGGCTCGGGTCTCCCAGGTTGTCTGCAGGGTTATTAAGTCTAGCCAGCCTGCGGTCCATCCCTACGCTCATGACGTTCGGAAGTTTGCAGCTTTGGCTGCTGTGTTTGGTAACATGTCTTGGGCTCATATTCGGGCACATAGATTTTGGAGATCGAACAGGGTCCTGGCCGCCCGGTATTTGGTGAATGTGCCTGCTCCTAGGCATTCTTGTGTTGCTTTGGGTCGCAGATTGCAGCCAATTGTCTCGACTTTGCGTTCAGGAGTTTGTGGCGGCCGCCTCCCGGGTAAGTCCCTCTTTTCCTTCTCTTTGGATGTGTAGCTCCAGGGAGCTGTAGGGACTCCCCACAGAAAACCAGCATTGAATGTAATGAAACTCCATTTTCTGGGTGAGCCCCGGAGGCTCCCTGGCAACCCTCCCTCCCGCCAGTCAGCGTTTTTTTCGCGTTGGTTGAAGCTTAG
Organism: Procambarus clarkii; assembly: GCF_040958095.1. NCBI lineage: Eukaryota > Metazoa > Arthropoda > Malacostraca > Decapoda > Cambaridae > Procambarus > Procambarus clarkii. The sequence continues at coordinate 24,558,607 of NC_091189.1, forward strand.
CTTCCGAACTGGAGTGCTAGGCAGCCGGCGCGGTGAGGTCCCCCCCCCCCCCCTCCCACTTTCAGGGAGGGGAGGGCTGCATGGACGAGCGGCGCGGCAGTAAAATGTGATGTTTGCTTGTTTCCTTATTTCCTTGGGATTGTTGGAAGTTTCTACTTCTCTGTTCAGTTTTTGTTTTAGTTTCTTACCATGTGGGGTTTGTTTTGTTATGCCTACCTTTCTGGGTGCCTAACCCCGGTCGATGGCAGATAAGGAAAAACCCCAACCACATGGGGGTTTTCCAGGGCCATTGCTCCCTGAAAGCTCTTTAAAGGAGCCAGGTTCTGGCGCTGGTCCCTGGTAGGTCTGAAATCCATAGCTAATGTCCCGATCTAATGTAAAGTACATTAGCCGATAAGCTCCAGGGAGCCTCCGGGGCTCACCCAGAAAATGGCGTTTCATTACATTCAACGCTGGTTTTTTATATAGGTAAGTTTTTCCTAATATATATTTCCCATTTGTACATATGTAGTATGTTCCAAGTTTTCCATACCTAATACAGTATGTTTACAATTTTAAAAAACCATATATATATTTTATACGTAGCATACATAACATAAGTAAGAATTGTGTCATGTAGGCAAAAGACTTTCCAAAGTTTCCTTTATCCTTATATTCTTGTTTTCTTATAGCATAAATAATATCTCTAATTTTTCTTTAATTTTTCAGAGGTTGTTCGCAAGATTTCAGACCTCTCGTGGCGTCTACAGGGCTTACGAGAGAGTGTGGATGGGGATCGAGGATCATTGGCTTCTCAGAGCTCTAGCCCCCAGGCTGCTCTCATCTCTGCGGCCCTCTCACACCATCCTCTCTCTAATACCTCACTTACACCCACCACTAATTCCACCACCCAGGTACCTAACAACTACTCACAGCCTCCAGTTATTAAGGTAGTCAGTGAACCTTCAGTTGGGATGGCATGTGATGTTACTAATGATGGTAAGCATGGCATGATGCAGCAAAGTTCGCTCCCTTGGCTTGATTATAATGCAGCTTCGCCTCACAGTACTCTAGGTTCAACTTCATCTTCTGGTAGTTCAGGTTATGGCAGTTTAACCCGTTCATCTCAAGCAAGTAATCCATGTGATGCTGAAGATACAATTGCTAGGGCAGTAGAAGATATCTGCTCAGCTGAAGCTAGTAAAACTACAACAAAACCTTGCACTGTATCACAGCATTCTTCACCATTAAATTCCAAAAAGAAAAAATCAGGCTTCTTGTTTGGTTTGACTTCCTCATCCTCATCTCCTTCGCTCTTTCCCTCCATGGCTGAGGCTGCCGCTGAACTAACTCCAACACGTAAAATTGGTCAAACAACAATTTATCCCGAGAGCCCCCGACCCCCGCCTCACAATGCGCACTGTTCTTCACAATCTCAGTTAACTGTTCCAAGTACCACACTAATCCCCCACCCTAATACACCTCTCCAAGGGCGCCACAAAGATTCCATTCTGCACCATATCCTACCCAGTCGTCTGTATCACTCTCCTCGTCCCCTCCGCCGAGGATCCTCTGCCGAGAATGTAGCTCAACCGATCGTCACCCCTCTCTCCCCTTCCACCTTTGACAACCAGATGGTCGCAAATAATGGCACTTTGAAGAGAGCCAGAACCAGCAGGGATCAGGTAGGGGTGCGGCTTTGCACTCCTCTTAATAGAAATTTGCTAATTTTCTGAATATTGCAGCCTATCCTCATAAAACGAAAGTACCTGTATATAGTAACTATTTGGTTGAAAGTTCCAATGTGACGTGATGGACTAACAGATAGTAGAATTTTGTATTATTGAACTTGGACAAACTGAAAACTTTTTTATCAGCAACATAAATACAAGACCTAACCTAACCTATCCTAGCAATCCTAGGCCTTATTCAAGCTATCTTAGGCCTATTATAATACATATATGTGCTATACTAGGCTGAGGAATATTTAGTTTTGGTTTTTAGCTTGATTTTTTCCAGACTATAAAATTAATAGTACAAAATTCTTTTATCTGCTGGTCCATCTTGTCATATTGATACTTTCAACCCCAAAGTTACAAAAGGTACTATCATTTCAGGACGATACGTTGGAATATTGAGCTTTGCGAAGATATACATACAGTATATAGAACAGAATAATAATTAAATGTTATACTTTCTTCGAATATGCTGATTTTTATAGTCAATGAGCAGTTCACCATCATCATCATAGTTTCAGTTTAAGTTACACTATTAGTTTTAATTGCTTTCTCACGAATCTTGGAGATTATATTATAGTCTTATTTAAGTTTTTTGGATTTATGTAAATTTATGTTGCTGAAAAGGATGAGACAAAATAGAAATGAGGAGCATATATGGAAGTCTGAAACAAAAGTGATTCAAAGATGTAAGAGAGTACATGAGTGCAGTGCGAGTGATATGGAAGCCGAATAAGCTGGAATTTGCCAGGTACATGACACTTGAGTGATAAACAAACCCCAACACACATACACATGAAATTATATAACAGTGACATTTTGGTCCATCCTGAACTCTAATCAAGTTGTGATAAGGTGCAAGATGAATCGAAACATTGTCACATTCCTATCTGTGATTTCGGATATTTGCTTCAGTCATGTTAATGCGATTTATTCTCTGCATTTAAGTAATGTTGGATCACTGTTATCGACATTAGTCCCACTTTTCTGTGGGGAGCCCCTAGGGCTCCCTGGAGCTTATTGGGTTAATGTATGTTATATTAGACCAGGACATTAGCTAAGGAGTTCAGACCTACCAGGGACCAGTGCCAGAACCTGGCCCCTTCAGAAAGGTTTCAGGGAGCAATGGCTCTGGAAAAACCCCTAATGATTGGGGTTTTCCTTATCTGCCATCGACTGGGGTTAGGCACCCAGAAAGGTAGGCATAACAAAACAAACCCCACATGGTAAAAAACTAAAATAGAAAACCGAACAGAGAGGTAGAAACTCCCTACAATCCCCAGGAAACAAGCAAACAAGCAAACATCACACTTTACTGTCGCGCCGATAGTCCGTGCAGCCCTCCCCGCCCCAGACCTCACCACGCCGGCTGCCTAGCATCAGTTCGTAAGCTAATGTCAACCGTGATAGACGCTTCTTTGGCCTCAGTTTCCTAGGTGGTGTTTGCCTTTCGTGGCATTCACTGCCGTGTATTGTGTTGTGCGGTGGCCAGGTGTTCCTCATCAGTACCGGGGCTGCATGTGCTTAGGGGCTTCCTTCCCTAAGCGTCCTGTGAGTACTGCCCCTGCGTAACAGGGTTATCTTCCCTGGGGCGTTCAGGAACCATTCCCGTAGAGGTTCTTGCTGCTCGGCATTTGCCTCGCCCTTGGGGCCAGCTGGGGCTTGGGGCCCTTATTTGACCCTGGGAAGGGACTGGTATTGTGCTAGTTAGGGCTTCAAGGTGTTGCACAACCTGTCACCTAAGTAACCGGTTCCTGTTGCCTCAGGGGACGGTGTACTTTTGCGGGGTTTTTCTTTTGTTTTTATTTTCATTTGCCTGGTGGGGGTTTTCCTAGTGTGGCTATAGTTCCACTGGTAGTATTTGGTGGCCCTCTGCTAGGTGCCCGTGATTGTACACGTTGCAGGGGTTTTCAGTGTTGTCCTCTACCCCTTGTTAGTTTTGGGTTTTAACCGGTTAGCAACACCTTGCCCGGGCTTCCCGTAGTTGTTACCCTATGGGCCCTGGAAAACCCTGACGGGGCTCAGTGGACCATTGAATGGGTTTTCCAGGTTCCAACCCGTCTTGTGCGGGTCCGTTGGTTGCTGTGCCCTTGTCTCCAGGTGACAGTCGCCACTTTTACCTCCGTCATGCTGCCTGTTGGGTCCCTGACACCTTGACCCAGAGTCTTGCAAGAGATATTCTCTGCTGGTTCTCCAGTACTCTCCTGATGTTATTACTGTTCAGAGTACAGGCGGCATCCGTGTTGCAACCTAGGTTGGGTTGTTGCAACATACTAGGTTGGTTTCCCACTCGGATGCCCCTGAGCCGCCTCGTTTTGGTTAGGTGCTGTTCGCCCCTTTCCCTCCCTGTTCCGGGCTCCGGACCGTCTGCGGGTTTCGGGGTCGGGGCAGGGTTTAGTTGGGGCGAGACTCGGGCGGTTTCAGGGGCTGCCCCGTTCAGGTTGGGGACGGAGGTTTTTGAGCCTGTTCCTCCTGCCAAGGTTTCTGGGTCTTACCAGTGGCCCTTTCTTGCTGCCTTTCCCATGGACTCTTCCTTTTAATTAAGGGCGGAGGGCATGGAGGATAGCTCTGCCCCGGGGCCTCTGCTGCGGGTTCCTGGGGCTGTGGGGGGATGCCTGCTAGCAGTTCTGGGGCTGTGGGGGGATGCCTGCTAGCAGTTCTGGGGCTGTGGGGGGATGCCTGCTAGCAGTTCTGGGGCTGTTTGCCCCTGCCTGAGGTTTTCTGCTTCTGGGGTGAGTTTTTCACCCATCTTGTCTGCTTGCTTCCCACTTTTGCTGGTGTGTTTTCGTATCTTTTATGTCGGTCACAGCCCCTGTTCTGGTGGCCATTTTCTTTCTGCCGGTTTCCCGGCATGGCCACCAGGGCGGCACGGCGGTTTGTTTACATGCGCCTGGGTGTGTGAGCGAGTGTCTTAGGCGAGTTTTTTCACCTCTTTCAGGGGTTTTATTCTCCTGTTGTCGTTTCTTTCTTTTTCTGGTGTTTTCTGCCCGTCTTCTGTTCCTCTGGGAACATTTGGGTGTTGGTTTTTACACCGGGTTTTCTGTTTTCTGTCTGTCTTGGGTCTGGGCCCTAGGGTTTGGGCTCAGTTTTCCTGTCTGTTTATGCTTGCTCCCACACCTTGTCCCTCGGTTTTCAGTCTGTTTTGGCCGTTTCCCTGGGAGTTCTGTCTGGGGGCTGTGCCTTACCTTTCTGTGGTGTATTTCCACCAGCAAATGTAGTGGTTTGCGCTCCCCCGGGTTTGATTCCGGGTTCCTTTGGGTTCTTTGGTTTCGATCCGGAGGTTTCTTCCTCTTAGGCTCCTTTGTGGGTTCAAGGGGTTTTGTTTCCTTGTGTGTGACCCGGTTCTGTCTTATGGGGTTCCGGGGTCTTCCTGGCTTGCAGGCTGATCCTTTTGAGTCTTGGCACGTGTTGTGGTCGTGCCGGGACTTTGGGTTTTGTTGTCGAGGTGGGCCTTTTGATGCAGTTTTGAGCTTCCTTTGTGCCTTCTTCGCCTGGCCGGCGTGGTGCTTTCTCCCCACTGGTCGGCGTCTTGTATTTTTCTTTTCACGTGCATTTGTGTGTACACATGTACATGTACATGTGTACACGTGTGTGTGTATGTGTTTACTAGTTGTGTTTTTACGGGGGTTGAGCTTTGCTCTTTCGGCCCGCCTCTCAACTGTCAATCAACTGTTTACTAACTACTTTTTTTTTTTTTCCCCACACCACACACACACACCCCAGGAAGCAGCCCATGACAGCTGACTAACTCCCAGGTACCTATTTACTGCTAGGTAACAGGGGCATTCAGGGTGAAAGAAACTTTGCCCATTTGTTTCTGCCTCGTGCGGGAATCGAACCCGCGCCACAGAATTACGAATCCTGCGCGCTATCCACCAGGCTACGAGGCCCCCTCGTATACATGTATGTATGTATGTATGTATGTATGTATGTATGTATATGTGTATATATATATATGTGTACACACACTTTTGGAAGGGGCTTCATTCCCTTCGCTGTTGATGGGGCGTTGGGGGAGTAGCTTGCTCTGTTGACTCTCGCTTGGTCCCGCAGTTAGTGGGCGTTTTTGGTTATCTTCCGGCCTCTGGTGGCGGCGGACGGCTTCTCCCCCTTTGGGGGGTTCGGGGCTGGTGGGGTGGGCTTCTTCCCCTGCGCTTCGTTATGTCATCTTAGTGGGTGCGTTGGATGTGGTCGATCCACCCCATCCTTCCGGGGTTTCTGTCTGCTCTATGCAGACACGGGACTGGTGGATCTGCGGTTCTTCTGGACTTGTTCAGTCTGTGCCCTGGATTCTTTGCCCTCATTGGAGGACTGTTGTCTCCGGCCGGCCTCTGTTGGGGCCGGGTGCCTGGATGGTGGCCCTGGATCTCCGGGTCACTTCTTGGCGCGTTTCTCTCCAGGTTTCCAGGACGGGCACAGTTGGTGGTGAGGCTTCAGGCTTGCCGCTTTTGTTGCCTTCCCTAGTTTGTAATTGGCACTTGATGTATTTACGCATCTTTACCGGATCTTGGTGCCCTCTCTGAGTCTGAGATTCGGTGTCTGGCCTACCTCAACGACTGGCTGGTGTGGGCTCCCAGTCAGTCCGCTTGTCTGCTCGCCAGGGGTGTGGTTCTTTCCAGATCACCGGGTTTGATTTCCTGGTGATCTGGAGGCCATTCCATCGGTTTCCGTCCCAGGTTCGGACCTGGGCCTTGTTTAGGGCTATTGGGCCACTCATTATCTTTCCCTCCAGAAGTGTTACTGCGGCTGTGGTCCCACCTTCGGCTGTACATGAGGGGGTCCTGGGTTGCTTAGTGGTTGCTTGAGAAGTTGTGCGGGAGTCTGAACTTCGACGTGCTGTCTGCCCGCAGGTTTGGGTTTGGCTTTGGCGTCAGTTTGGTTCCTTCAGAGACTCCCCTTCCGCCTCTCTTGCATTCGTTGGGTTCGTCCTCTGGGGATCTTGTGTTGGTGCTGTGTCACCAGCTTCCTCTTTGGGGTTTTCGTGGTTCCGTGCCTTGGCACCTGCCCGAGCCTTCGCTCGATGTATTCACGGACAGGTCATCTCTCGACTGGGGCTTTGTGACCAGTGCTTGCCGGGGATGGTGGGGTCTGTCCATCCGTTGGGCTCACAGCACGGTTCGGGAGTTCGTGGCTGTCTGGTTTGCACATCGGAGGGTTCGGGTCACTCGGTGCTCTACCATCCAGCTCCATTCGGACTGTTCTCTGGTGGTTCTTTGCCGGAACCACAGGGTTTCTCTTAGGTGTTTGATCTTTGGGGTTGGTCCCTTTGAGTGGCTCGTTTGCTGGTTTCTTGGGGTTTGGCTAGCCGTGAAGGTCATGTCTGGGTTGTGTCCTGCGCCCTGGCGGACAGCCTGTCTCAGTTCATTCCTCTGTTCACAGATTGGCCAGTCGTCGCTGACTCGTTTCATTGGCTCTGCCGGACGTATGGACTCCTGGCCATGGACATCTTCACATCGAAGTGGTTTAGGCGTCGCCTATTCTATGTGGCACCTTTACCCACCTGTGAGGTGTTCGCGGTGGATGCCTTTCGGCAGAACTGGTCGAGGTGGGGGTACCTGGAGTCCATTCCCAAGGAGAGTAATCCTCATGGTCCCTTGGTGGCTGGCCCAGCTTTATTTTCAGACACTGTTTGATAGGTGTCCGAAACCGGAGCGTTTTCCCGCAGCTCCGCCTCTTTCGGCAGGACGGCTCCTGAGTTCAGGACAGGATGTCCTGTCCTGAGAACTCAGGACAGGACGCCCTGAGTTCTCCTCGGCTCTTCACGTTTGGTATTTTGACGCGGGTATCACCATCTATCTATATGGTGATCAGGTGGCTACATTGAAGGTGTCCCACCTGCGAGGTTCGTCTTGGCGACAGTATAACATTCCTTGTGTTTCTATGCACCTTTTTCTTGCTCTTTGTAGGTTGTCTTCTCATTCGCATTGGGTTGTCTTGTCCTTTCTTGGGTTTTCAGGACTACAGTTATTTGATATTTCTTACTGTCGCCTCGTTTTGTGTGGCGCTGGCGGAGCCACTCTGGCTTGCGTTCGAGGTGGACGTCACATCTGCCCTGTTTCATATGCTTTCTCGTGTTTTGTTTCACCTCCGTCCAGCTCATGCATCACCTGAGCTGTCCTGGTCCTTGATCAGGATGCCTTCTTATCTTCTCCTCAGTTTGTGGTAGCCCCTTCGATTCAAGTTTGGTTTTCATAGGCCATATTTTGTTGGCATGGACCTCTGCGGGTTGGGTCGGGTCAGGGAGCTTCCGGCTCTTCCGGTGCAGGGGTTTCTGCTCTTTGGTACTGGTGGTAGGTTTGTACGTTTGCAGCCTTTCTCCGTCCTTCTAGTGAAGGTCGAGACGGCCGCTTTCTGGAGGGGTCCTTGGGTTATTGATGCTTGATTGGTTCGGCTGGGGGTGCGTCATGTGTTGTCCGGTTGCACCTCTTTGCCGTTACCTGCGTACCGTGTCTGAGGATGCGTTTTGGGTTGATCCGGTTCCCCTCATTCCCTGTTTCAGGGCTCGGGTCTCGCTGGTCATCCGCAGAGTTTAAGTCTTCCAGCCTGCGGTCTATCGTTGCGCCCGAGCTGTTCGGACGTTTGCAGCTTTCACTGCTGTGTTGGTGACATCTAGGGCTCATTTCGGGCGTGAGGATTTGAGGGTCGCACAGGTTCCTGGCCTCCTGTTCTTTATGCGCATGTCTGCTCCTGTGCGTTCTTGTTGCCTTGAGTCGCAGGTTGCAGCCTGTTGTCTCGGCTCCACGTTGCGAAGTTTGTGGCGGCCGCCTCCCGGGTCAGCCCTTTCTTTTCCTTCTCTTTGGGTATGAAGCTCAGGGAGCCGTAGGGGCTCCCCCCACAGAAAACCGGCGTTGAATGTAATGAAACGCCATTTTCTGGGTGAGCCCCAGAGGCTTCTTGGCAACCCTCCCTCCCACCGGTCGGCGTTTTTTTCACGTTGGTTGAAGCTTAGCTTCCGAACTGATGCTAGGCAGCCGGCGTGGTGAGATCTGGGGCTCCTTCCTTCCCCTCTCAGGGCGGGGAGGGCTGTGTGGACAATCGGCGCAACAGTAAAATGTGATGTTTGCTTGTTTCCTTGGGATTGTAGAGAGTTTCTACCTCTCTGTTCGGTTTTCTGTTTTAGTTTTTTACCATGTGGGGTTTGTTTTGTTATGCCTACCTTTCTGGGTGCCTAACCTCGGTCGATGGCAAATAAGGAAAATCCCAACCATAGGGGGGTTTTCCAGGGCCATTGCTCCCTGAAACCTCTCTGAAGGGGCCAGGTTCTGGCGCTGATCTCTTGTAGGTCTGAACTCCTTAGCTAATGTCCCGGTCTAATATAACATACATTAGCCCGATAAGCTCCAGGAAGCCTCCGGGGCTCACCCAGAAAATGGCGTTTCATTATATTCAACCCTGTTTTTTTTCATTGACATGTGCATTGTTGAAAAATTGCAAACGACACTGCCATTCACAACTTCACAACAAAGAGCATCATGGTACATTACTTGAATTTTGAGATGTGTAGATGCACCAAATATATTAGCAATGAGGTGGGACCCAAGAGTTATATCTCAGTCTTCACTGACACAGTTATCTAAATAAATGCCTTACACACTCATTCACATACCTTAGCTTGTGTGCTGAAGGGACAAAGTACCATACAATTTTGTACTATTATAAATTATTTGTGATAAATACTGTATACTGTACTGTAATTGAGAGAGGATAATTGTGAAAAAGATGAACCCCCATCTACACTTCAACCCGTTCTTGCACTTTCTTATAGTCAATATTGACTTATTAAATAAGTGCATATGTGACATACTAATTTATTGTGAATATTTTAGTTTACCTTGAAAAGCTTCATAGAAAACACCAACCTTACCTAACCTTCTTAGTATGTTAAGATAAGCATTTTATTGCTTCGTAATTACAATTATTACTTAACCTATACCTATAATAGGTTAAGTAATAATTGTAATTATGAAGCAATAAGATGCTTATCTTAACATACTAAGAAGGTTAGGTAAGGTCGGTGTTTTCTATGAAGCTTTTCAAGGTAAACTAAAATATTCACAATAAATTAGTATGTCACATATGCACGTATTTAATAAGTCAATATTGACTATACGAAAGTGCGAGAACGGGTTGTACACTTAGTATGGTTTCCACTTGTCAGGCACAGGGATTCTGTACTTTAACTTACCAAGGTCCCCTCAGGTCAACTACTGACCTTCCCCCAAGGATACAACCCATAACAGTTGCCTAACTCCCAGGTACCCATTTTTTGCTAGGCGAACGGAGGCATCAGATGAAAGGAAACATGCCCAACTCTCTCTCTCCTGCCTAGGAACTAAACCCAATACCTTTGGATGTAAACCAGCAACACAGACCATTGTTCTACAGGTCCTTCAAATTATGCAATATTATATATAATAAAGGAGTAAAGCAGTTAATTCCATAGTAAGGGGAAAGACAAAGCCAAATAAGCATGGAATGCTAGACAATAGTAAAGTAGACAAATTAAGCTTAAAGTCAGTGCAGATAATGTGTTAGTCACCAATTGTACCAAGAGCTCATACAAGCTAGAAATGAGTACTGTATTGTACACGAATATAAGGAGAAAAACTAAGGAGTACTGGAATAGATAAGAGTGTATGTATGGAGGCATTTTGTTGTCCATTTAGAATTATCTTCATTCCTAGTCCAAGAAGAGAAGCTGATTGATAAAAGAAAAATACAGATAGGGAGGCCCTCCTAAGCTCTAAGGCCAGCCTCATTAAGAAGTGTGATTATGAAGACTGGAAAGAACCATTAGAAAAAATGGGTTAAACAGGTTGTGGATTTGGATTGGAAAATTGCTGTATATCAGGGCCAGGATTCACCAAGCAATTACATGTTCACTTACGAAACCTGTACATCTTTCCTTGATCAGGGCGGCTTAGTTAGTATGTATTAAGCAGTATATGAACTTGGAAACTTCACAACCCATACTTATTATTGTTATAGACAACCTCATAGCTCTTCAGTGCTCAAAAACTTTATTATTATAAACCAAGCTGCCATGCTTGAGAAAAGGTGTAGAGACCTCGTAAGTGGTCACTTGAGTGCTTGGTAAACTGACTGTGATGTAGTATGTATCTAAGATAGATGGAGTATATTCAAGGAAGAACTGTACCGATGGATTACATTACATTAATAGCATTTGAATTAAAAAAATTAAGTAGTTCCTCACATACACAAGCATGCACACAGTGTACAATAAATGAACACCTGCATATAAATTTTATGCATGTAGATGAATTTCATGCATAGACAAGTGATAGCATGTATATTAACTAAATGGTCAATGTATAGGGAGCTGAATACTTAACACTAAGTAAAAATACATCATTACCTTATTCCTAACTTTCCATGGAAAAGCTTTCTTTCCAGTTCATTCTCTTGGTCTGCCTCTCCATAAATATGTAATGGTTTTGCCTAACCAGAGACATATGAACCCTAGCAACCCACCTAACCTATTGAGGCCACTGCATAGTGAACATCAGTATTACAATGATTTAATTGTTATTGATATGTTGCATTTTGCACAGATTTGTCGATTCCATAAAAAATGCAATGTACGAAGTAAGGGACCTAGTTGGAAAAGACATTCCACACACATTAGCACTGCAAGAAGCCACTCTCCTATACAATGGATTTAGGTTATATAGGTTTACATTATAATGTGACCTGGCTATATATTAATTTGGAAATAGGGTGTTGATTTATGTGACAAATTACCAGGTAATATAATAAATGCAGAATCACTTGATTGTTTCAAGCTTAGGTTAGACGCCCCCGGCTTGGTGCCTTCTTTGATAATTACTTACTTAGGTTAGACATATATATGAGTGAGTTTGGGTGGTTATAAATTGGAGTTACCTCTTATGGGGGCCAATTGGCCTTCTGTAGTTTTCTTTAGTATTATGTTCTTATAACCAAGTACTGTATACACAAAGGTGGACAGGGCTGAATTCTAAAAGAAGTGAATTCCTGGAACTTGGTTCATTATGAGGACTATGACCAGGAAAGTCAGTCACTTTTCAGGCAGTACTGAAATGGGTACTGGCAGTCCATTTTAAGGCAATTCTGAACAGTCTGATGCTCCTCGATACCTTTTTTTAATTTTGAAAACTCAAAGAAGACAAAGTGTTAAGGTGTGATATTTACAAATGCAAAATATCTGTACCAGTATTTCCATTTTGTTGTAGGAATAAATTATGCACCAAATAGGTATTTTAAATCAGTGTCGGTTATGTACAATCTCTGCAGAAAACTGTTGTCTAGTGTTCTATGGACTATTTCCCTGCTTGACATTGAAGGATTTGTTCAAGTTCAATATGCCTATCCTCTCCAGTGTCACCATGGAGAGGCTCTTCTTTTTGAGGAAAAATGTCCTTAAACCAGAGTGATCAGGGCTCGGAAACAGCTATTTTGAAATGCTCATTTTCTTGAAGGGAAACTGTAGCTTTCAACTTATTATTATATTTTCCTAGTTTCATTATATTAATTTTGTATTAATTATATTTAGTATTTAACTTTAATTTACTAAAGTTAAATATGAATGATTTTTGGTGTCTTCAATTGTGTACTTTATTTCATTTCAATTAAATTCTTCACTTATATTTAATGCAAGGACAGAATCAGTCATTGTTCCATTCTTCCAAAAGGAGCATGGAAACAGCAATGTAAATACAGTAAGTTGGACTAAGTACAGCATATTTACAACTGTTTAATCTTGCCATAATTGTAATGATTTGTTACAAATATAGTTTCTAATTCTACCACTCTAGTGGTAGTCGGTATGGTAGCTAGCTACCAGTTGTTAGCCAAGTGAGGTATTGGGTTTACCCTACGATTTCTATGATCGCTGGCAGAGGGGCACCTAGTATATGAATCCATTTTGTATAATTGTGAGGAGTCACTCACTAGTGAATTGATAAAGACTCTCCACTGTTTCTGCAACTCATCTATGTGATGAGACCATTTGAAAATATTCCTACTATAGGATTATACGTTATTTTAAGCCTAGCTTGTGTATTATGTCCTGGGTGGATCATAAGACATTGGCTTACAGAGTAACCATTTTCCAGTCATGGCTATTGACATCAATGCCAGTTCATAAGGATATACTGTTCTACATTTTGCACCCATCTTGCACATACAACAAAATGCTAAAAGAAAATATTTTAGGCTTTGTTTACATGACAGTTATGAGTGAAAAATAGCTTGGTTATAATTTTCCTGGTCTTAAAAAATTGCAGGCATTTTTGCAGAGAATAAGTCGCAAAAACGTGGCTGGAAATTATATACTTAACTCACACATTCGGAAGGAAAAGAAAGGAAATAGCCAATGTTTTGGTTTGACCTGGAAACTTACCAAGTCTTGATTAAGGTCCAGGACAAACTAAAACTTATCACTTTCTTTTCTTTTCATATGTGAGGGTTGGGTGTCTCTTTGGCATAGTTGCAAATGATTTTAATTTGATAACTAAGGTTTTAATGAATAGCCAAAAGTGAAGTTAGAACTTTGCCATATCTTATGAATATATAATCTACTACAGATTTTAAATGGTCCAGAAACTGGAATGCCGCGATGTGGTTCACTAGACTCTCTACGAGATGGCCCTCACATACCTCATGATGATGGTGAGTTGCTTTTTGTATTTTCACTAAATACAAATGTATTAAGTTAAGAGAGCTTCAATATTAAGTTATATTCCTAAAGGTCTGCATTTGAATTCAGATACGTAGAAACAATGCAGTTCGTTGATCTAATAGCTAAAAGGTTGAATGGGTTTCTACTATATATTTCAGCATTCCTTTCATCTCTTCTGGTTAATGAACTTAAAATGAATTTTGTTTTTTCAGAGGAAGATGTGTTGAATGAATTTATATAAATTTAGGGTTGTGGTCATTGTTTGTAGATGGAATAACCATTGGTGATTTTCCTGTATCATAAAGAGAATCTTCAGTCGGTGATTCCCGCTCTTTCTCTCTTCATCTCACCCACAACCACACTCATAAACTACAATCCAGTCAAATAAAATTTAAATTTCATTACCTTAACTAATTTAATAATCTATAAATTTATTTTTATTTATTATTTTTTTGCCTCTACCCTTGGGGAGGAAAGGGTATTATGCTTGTACTGTCTTTACTGCTTCTCATGTCTTGTATACTGTATACTCATACTGTACTACTTTGCACCATCTGAGTTGGGATGCTGTGAGGAGTTGATGAACATGTTGCATCCTAGCTTCATTCACTACCATGGCTTATGAATGAAACCACAATAACTAACAAATTCATATCTGTACAGTCACACTGTTTAAAAGTTATCATTATTGCCCATTGCCCCAGTCAAGTATTCAGGGTCATTTCAGCATAATAGGACTTCAAATTGAAACAACCATGTGTTACTGCTTGGAAGACATATGTATAAAATATATGCATATATGTTTATTTTAACCTAAGTTTTCATTAGTGACCTTAATTTGATCTGAAAGTTATATTACTTTGTTTCTAAATGTTGTTATATCTACTGATCAAAAAGCGCTCCTTGACAAAAATACTTATACTAGAGGTAGTATAGATATCTTGGATTTTATTATGTAATTTAAATCCCTTCTACACACTTACTATCAACATACATTATTATATAATTTCACATCTATCTTCTCTTTTCTCAAGAATGTTTTGTGATCCATTGTCTATATTATTTGTATCCCTGGAATTGATATTTATGATTTTTATTGTATTATTATGTTCTTTAAATTTTCTGTGGGGAGCCCCATCAGCTCCCAGGAGCTATCCAGCTGATATGTATCTATTAGCTTTCTGGCATCAGTCAAGTCCATGACGTTCTTGCCTACTGGAGACCAGATCCAGAACCTTAGAGAGGCACGAGGAGCAATGACCTATAGAAACCCCTGTGTGGTTGGGAACATTTTATGTCTGCCATCAACCGGGTCTGGCACCCAGAAAGGTAGGCACCCTAAAACAAATTCCTATTCTGGAGAAAATATTGCCACCGAAAGCCGAACGAGTGGACAGACCTCCCCAAACAAAAATTAGCAAACGAGCATGTCATCATCACGTTGCCGCGCCGCTGTCTGCGCAAGCCCCCTCCCTCCCCGGGAGGGGGAAAGGGGTAGCCCCAGACCTTCGCGCCAGCAATCCAACCGGCAGTTCTTGGCTGATGTGATACTGGCAGGTCATGTGCCTCTGGCTCCTGTTCTGATCACAGTTACTGTGCCTTGTGGCATGGTCTGTCTGTACAAGTGGTGTGTGAGCCAGGAGAAAAATTCTGCGGTACTCGGACTGCATGTGCCTAGGGTTTCCTTCCCTAGGTGCCCTGTAAGTACTGCCCTTGGGGCTTGGGGTCACCTTCCACAAGTCACCTTGGGGCCTACCTCCGCTATATCTTTTACTGCTTGGTACTTGGCTGCCCTTAGAGTCAGCTGGAATTTTTATTGCCTTTGTATGCCTCTGGGTAGAAGGTAGTTTTCGTCACTGGTAGGGACGCAGGGTACGCATTTTCAGATCAAATTTATATCGTAACTCGAAATTATCGTAAGTCGGGGCAATTGTAAGTCGAGGTGCCACTGTATCTATATATTATATATCTATATATATAATAATATATATTATATAATATCAGGGAGATCCTGGAGCCAGGGAGATGGTGATGTTAGTGAGACACTAATACCAGGGAGATCCTGATGCCAGGGAGATGGTGATGTTAGTGAGACACTAATACCAGGGAGAAGGTGATGTTGTCCTTCTGGCTCCTTGGTGGCCGGCCCAGCCTTGGTTTCAGGCACTGCTTGCTCGGTGTCCGAACCCTCGTCTTCCTGCGGCTCCGCCTCTTTCAGCAGATCGGTCCATCCCGGTATGAGGCTGGTTCATTCTTCTCCTCAAGTCTTCACTTCTGGAGTTTCTGACTCAAGTCTATCATTACTTGTATGGGGCGCAGGTGACTTCGTTGTTGGTCTTCCGCCTGCGTGCTTCGTCTCGGTGGCAGTATGAAATTTCCTGGCAGTCCTTCCGGATTTTCCTCTCATTGCGTAGGTTTACTTCGGTCTCTGATAGAATTGTCTTGTCCTTCCTTTCGTGGTTGTTCCAGGACCGTCATCTTATGCCGAATACTGTCGCCTTGTATCCTGTGGCGCTGGTGGAGCCGCTCCAGCTTGCGTTCGGTATTGATGTTACTTCTTCCCTGTTCCACAAGCTGTTTCGTGTATTGTTTCACCTCTGGCTTGCTCATGCCCCTCCTGACCCATCCTTTTCTTTGGACCGGGTGCTCTCTTTTCTCTCTTCTTGGTTTTTAGTGGTCTCTATTATTTTTCTAAGGCTCTTTTTCCTGTTGGCATTGGCCCTAGGGGTCAGGTTGGGGAGCTTCATGCTCTCCTCCAGCTCAGGGGTTTCTGCTCCTTCAGTCCTGGTGGTAGGTTTGTTCGATTGCAATTGTCTCCTTTTCTAGCAAAGAATGCAGCTGCTTTCCAAAGGGGTCCTTGGGTTGTGGATGCTTGGTTGGTCAGGCCGGGGGTGCATCTTGTGTTGTGTTTGGTTGTGGCTCTCCGCCGTTATTTGCACGCCACAGTTTCGGTTGCTGGGGATGCACTTTGGGTTGACCCGGTTTTCCTCCTTCCCTCTTCCTGGGATTGGGTCTCCCAAGTTGTTCACAGTGTTATTAAGCCTAGCCAGCCAACGATCTATTCTCGTGCCCACAACGTTCGTTAGTTTGCTGTTGTGGCTGCCGTCTTTGGCAACATGTCTTGGATTGACATTCGGATACAGGGTTTTTGGAGGTCGAACAAGGCCCTGGCTGCTCGCTACCTTGTCAATGCCCCTGCTCCTGCGTTGTATTGGGTCGGCGGTTGCAGCCAGTTGTCTCAACTTTGGAGTTGTCTGAGGAGTGAGGACTGACCGCCTCCCGGGATAAGTCCCTGTGTTTTTTCTTGTCTATGGGCAGCTAGCTCAGGGGAGCCGACGGGGCTCTACCCAGAAAACCAGCGTTGAATGTAACGAAACTCCATTTTTGGGGTGAGACCCAGAGGCTCTCCAGCATCCCTCCCTCCCTCTGGTCGGTGGTGTTTTTGCGTGTTTTTGACATCCAGCCTAAGAACTGCTGGTTGGATCACTGGCAGGAGGGTCTGGGGCTCCCCCTTTCCCCTCCCCGGGAGGGGGGGGGGGTGGTTGCACAAACAGCAGCGTGACAACGTGAAGATGTCATGCTCATTAGCTAATTTTTGTTTGGGGAGTTCTGTCCACTCGTTCGGCTTTTGGTAGCAATATTTTCACCAGAATAGGGGTTTGTTTTGGGGCGCCTATCTTTCTGGGTGCCAGACCCGGTCGATGGCAGACATAGAATGTTCCCAACCACATGGGGGTTTCTACAGGCCATTGCTCCTCGTGCCTCTCTGAGAGGGGTCCAGGTTCTGGCTCGTGGTCTCCGGTAGGCAAGAACTCCATGCAATTTGATGCCAGAAAGCTAATGAATACATATCAGCCTGGATAGCTCTGGGGAGCCTCTGGGTTTCACCCAGAAAATGGCATTTCATTACATTCAAAGCTGTTTTTTTTTTTTTATTTGATATCTGGAGAAAGCCTTCACATGTCAGGTTGAAACTTTGGAACGTTATATATGGTGATAGTGCACGTAACTACCTGGTGGCTTATTTTAGAGCCATTCTGATCTGTTTTACACAGTTGCTTTTAGAGGCAAGACCCACTAGACCCCAGGACAGGTTTACCTGTCATGGGGGTCCTGTGGGTCCTGTGGTTTACCTGTACTGTAGTTGGTTACAAGAATTATACTCTCCAGGCATGTGATAACTTGATCTAAAAGGCTATTGCATGTAGTGGCTTGCAGGCTCTCATATCATTTATGGCTAGGTTGATCAGACATTTCCTACAGGATGTTCTCTAATTGTTTCTAGAACAGTTTTCATGCATTGTCAATGCAGATCAGGTATCTGCACTAAGACAGCAGGAATCTTTTTAAATACTGTATATCCCTATAAGTTGACATTTGGGCTAAGGAGGATGTTGGTGCTAGGGAGATGCTGGTGCTAGTGAGACATTAATACCAAAGAGATCCTGGTGCTAGGGAGATGCTGGTGCTAGTGCGACACTAATACTAGGGTGATCCTGGTGCTAGGGAGATGCTGGTGCTAGTGCGACACTAATACTAGGGTGATCCTGGTGCTAGGGTGACACTGGTCCTAGGGTGACACTGGTGCTAAGGTAACACTGGTGCTAGGGTGACACTGGTGCTAGGGAGAATCTGGTGGTAGGGAGAATCTGGTGGTAGATAGATGATGATGCTAGGTAAATGGTGGTGCTAAGGTGACGCTGGTGCTAGGGTGACACTGGTGCTAGGGTGACACTGGTGCTCAGGTGATGCTGTTACAACAGCAAGGGTGGTGCCAGGGAGATGCTGGTTCTAGGAGACGTGCTAGGAAGATGTTGGTGCTAGGGAGACTCCGGTGCTTAGGAGATATTGGTGCTAGGGAGACACTGATGCTAGAGAGATGAAGAATATTTATTCCAGCCCAAAATTACTGTCAAAAATATGCATTTCATTAAACTCATTCCCATTCAAACTAATTAGCAACCTATGGACTGTGAATGGGTATATTCAGCTCATTCTCTTGCCATTCTATATCAACCCAAGCATTTTACCTAACCTATCGAGGCATATGCATAGAAAGCGTCAGTAAAATAGTACTGTACTATAGTTTTTACTTGTATCATATGTCACATTTTTTATGAATTGGCCAGTTCCATTAAAAATGTGACATATTAGGGGAGAGGACAGTATGTTGCTGTTGTCCCTTCCCATTCAGGCAATACTGCTCTATTTGTGGAGACCATGTTATGGCATGGTCTTTCCTTTTGACTGCCCTCTTGTGGCGGGCCCCATTGACAATCTTCGCATTTTGAATTATTTAGCAGTTCACCACCTTTATTAAGACCAGGTGCTGGCTCTTTCAGTGTCACTTTGCACCCTTCCTGCACTCTCTCCTCTCTCACCTAATACTGTATGTCGTATTTTTAATGGAATCGACCAATCCATTAAAAATGTGACTTACTGTATGAGTAAAAATTCAATTCATAGTATTACCGTAGTATAGACACCATAGTATAGGTACCATAGTATTGACATTTTCTGTGCATTAACCTTGGTTGGTTAGGTAGGTTGATTGGGTTCATAAGTTTCTGGTTTATTTCAATATGAGAAAACAAGCTGCTTCCTTGCACCAGTATGAGGTATCTTGGTGGTCTTTCCAGCTTTTCCTTTCTCTTTGCCAGTTATCCACTATTTCTGTACTAGTAATCATGTCCTTTTTGTCCTTACTGTTTGTGGTACTCCATCTCCTCTCCATTACTGTTTCTTCCTACCATTTGGCCTCAATGGAGCTTCTCCTACTTGCTTCTTTTATCTTGATGAATAAAGATTGAAACAAGGGAAGGGGCATTTGTCCCATGTTAACCAAACCAAGCACTAGTATCCCAGCATGCCACTAGATAACAGTTCACGACTCTCCTGGATTCAACCTGCTCATCCAGCTAACTTGCATGCTGCCTCAAAAGGCCCCTGAACCACATGGGGAAGATGGGCAAAAAGGGGCAGGTAACAGAAGCTACTGAGGCCACACAGAAAGTGGCATTGCATTACACTCAATGATGTTTTCTGGGAAGGCTTCCCTCGGTGACTTTCTGGGCTGTCTCAGGAAGCCACTGAGGAGAAACTCCAGAGGCATTTCATTACATTTAATGCTGGATTTTGTTTAGATACTGTATATTCATTTGTTTAATTGTCCATCGTGAGATATACTTTAAGGGACTGGGGATACCTCACTTGATCGTCTATTTTCAATCGAATCAACATGTAGTTAAAATTATCCTGTTAATTGAAGTACTGTATAGTATTGTTAAACAATATCTTACTTTTATATAAAAACAAATATTACATGCTCTTGATATATTTGCCAGATAATAGACTGTCTTTCTCTTTTTTTCACAATGCTGCCATTCAGGTCTGCTTCAGGTTCCTATCTTTCTTAAGTGCCTCCATCTTTCTGTTGAAAATTTATTCAAGAAATAGTGAAAGAAGCACAAGAGGTGTGAATTTTCTACATTTGATGCTTTAAAATAAAGCCCGCTCTTAAGTTGCAATAATCTTGTGCTGTTTATATCCATTTTGCTATGTTATAAATACGTACTGCCTTATTGCTCATGCCCCCTCTGTAGTCAAATAGGTACACATAACTGAGCCATTTTTCCTATCAGTTTGCTATGATTTTTCTTTTTAAAATTTTACCAGTTTTTGTTTTTTTTATTATAATGTGGAAATTTGGACCAGTTTAGATATGGTTATTATCATAGGTTGCAGAGAATAAGTCACATTAATGTGACTGAAAATTAATAACTCAGCTGACACATGAAGAGAGAGGAAAGTGGCAACATTTTGATCCATCCTGGACCCTTATCAAGTTGAAGCAATATTATCACTTTCCTTTCTTTTCACACGTGTAGATTGGATTATTATCATAGGTCATGAGAATCTCAGATGCCTCTTGTTCAAATCACCTTTCCAGCCCCATGTGAACTTTCAACAGTAGTGGTAGAAAAGCCACCACATGTTGCGAGGTCCTCGTTCATGGGTGCAGCCAAGGGCCTCTTCGCTAATATTCAGTATGCTAAAGTGTAGGCAAGGAAGGTGAGAGTAGAAGTAGAGCTGCTTCTCTCTTGCTGTTTAAATGTGCTGTGGTAGCAGTCATGTCTTAGTCATATTTCATAATTTTTGTGTGTGTAACCTTGGTGCTATTCTAAGTTCTTTGCTGATATTTAGTTAAGTGACAAATGTAATGTCCAGCACGGTAGAGTATAGATATTAATGGGTGTTTTTACTTATATCTTTGTTCTTTGAAACCTTGGGAGGCTTTAACCACTAAACAAGCAATGCTAAAATACATTTTTAACTAAGATTTTGAGTGTATACTTACAATCCATATACCTGACATTTTTTGTTTACTGTCCCATGAAATGCAAAACAAAATCTATTAGTTTTCTTGAATTTTAATGAAATAATATAAATAGGTGGATTGCACCTACTTCATAATAATTAAATTACAGGTAGTGATCTACTGAGCGCCATAACTGCTACATTTGAGGAGAAGATGCGGAGTCTTCAGGAGTCTCATCTAGGCCTCGTGACGGCAGTCACCGATGATTACATCAGCAGCTTTGACCCTTCCTCTGATGTGGGTCAGCTACATGACCATACTGGTACCACAAGAGGAAAAACAGAGTGTCGTTTATACCGTGATCCTTCCCTTCACCGCCGCCGCACTAATCCTCGGAACCCATCTCTCAATGCTAGTACATCCTCTTCCTCCTCTGCTGCCAATGCAGCTCTCACCTCAACTATCTCCCAGGTACTATATTATCACTTTATCTGAACTCTTTTTCTGCAAATTTTATGTTTTAAATTTGTTTTTATTACCTTACTATACTGTAATTTAATTCATTATTATTATCTTAGCACTTTTACCATAAATTTTACTTTTAAATTTGTTAACTATAATTACATCCATAATTTGATTCATTATTTATTTTATCAACAGGTAGAGGCTGCCTGTCAGGCTGCTAAGTTTGTAGAAAATGAAAACAAATTATTGAGTGAAGAAGTAAAATGTGATGTAAAAGTAAAGAGGTCAGACTCCTTGACTAAGTCAGAGAAAACTGAAAACAATTTAAAAGAAAAAACTGAAAAAAGGGCTCGTGAATTAAAGCGCACTGACACTCAAGAGAGCCTAAGTGAAAAAAAGCCTAAAGAAATGAAGAGGTCAGATAACCTGGATGGAACAGAACGTTCACGAGATTTATCTAAGAAATCAGAGGTAAAGGATAATTCAGTGGGATCTACTAGACGTACTTCTGAAGTGAGGAGCAGAAGGCATAATGTCAAAGAACTTAAAGAGAAATTTGAACAAAATACAAGCACTCCATCTAGTACCAATCCCATGAAACCATCCACTGTTTATAGTAATGTAAATAACAATAGTACTAAGACAAACAAATCAAGTATGCGGCGAACAGGGTATCGTGGACATATTAAGAGACGGCACACTGTTGGTGGTACCAAAGATCTGGCCAAGTGGGCATGGTTACAGAGTGCTGAGGTGTCTAGAAATGCTCCACGCTCCACACGTCTTTCTGCATGGGAGCGCCTCCAACCCTTGGTAGCAGACGAGAGACTAAACACTGACAGGACATTAGAAGCGTGGCTAGCCCATGAACGCATACGAACATCTTCACCAGACCTGTCAAGACCTCAGCAATTAGTACTCCATTGTGACATGGATGATAAAGAAAATCTTCATCGCCGCCTTAGTGTACAAGAAGCAACATTGAATCCACTTTATCCTCTACTAGAGAGTCATGTGTAATGGAGTACAGTATAAGTCATCATCAGTGTCTATGTTACTCACTCTTTGCCTCCAATACTTAAAACTAGTGTTTTTAAAGGCACAATCAATATATAGACAATGTAAACAATGTTGCAAACATTAAAAAGTGTTGGAATTTTGAGAAGGGTAATGAACAGTGCTGTGATTTTTATGTCTTTTTAAGTGTTATTTCAAAAGCATATCATTGAATGTGTATATGTGTGTATGTGTGTGTGTGTATATGTGTATGTGTATGTGTGTGTGTGTATATGTGTGTATGTGACAATGTCAGACCACAAAGGAAGGATTGAAACAGGAATTTCCTAACTTTCATATTTAATAATACAACTTCAAAATGATACATCCTTCTGAAGATGTATTATTAAATACAAAAGTACTATATATATATATAATATATATATATATATATATATATATATATATATATATATATATATATATATATATATATATATATATATATATATACACACACATATATATACAGTACATTATATATATATATATATATATATATATATATATATATATATATATATATATATATAAACAGACAGAATAAATTTGTCTGAGTGTTTTGTGTTCAACACATCACAGGCTTGCATAATTAAATATTGTATATATAGATATATAATAATATATAGATACAGTGGCACCTTGATTTACGATTGCCGTGACTTACGATAATTTCGAGTTACGATATAAATTTGATTGGAAAATGCAACTCGACTTACGATAGTGTTGTCGTCTAACGATATTTGTTGATACATGTTCGGGTCGACCGAGCGCATGGTTCCCGGTCGCGCGGGCCGCCCTGACTCAATTTACTACAGCCGCCCGCTTAGTGACGCTCACACTTATAAGAAATTCCATTTTTTTTTTTATGTGTGTGATTTTTTACTTTTTTAACATAAGACTAATTATTATATATCACGCCATGGGTCCCAAGAAAGTCAGTGGTAAGGTTCAACATATGAAAATACATGTGAGGATGACCATAGAGGCAGCTGAGCAAATTTCTTCAGGGAAGGAGGAGCCAGTACAGAATGTCCCTTCCTCAACAATTAGGAAGTGATGTAGACTGTGGGAAGAAATACAAACTTTTGTTGAAACGACTCACCCAGAGCAAGCTGTAGTAGAGCATGGCCTTAACCTTTTCAATGACACTGTGATGCATCACTACAGACAAATGTTAAAACAAAGGGAAAAACAAGTGTCGCTAGACAAATTTTTAGTGAGACAAACAAGCAGTGAACCACAACCAGGTCCTAGTGGTATGCAGGCAAAACGTAGGAGAGAGAGTACCCCAGAGAAGTCATCACTGCCTGATGTTAAAATGGAAGGGGACTCCCCTTCTAAACAGTAACACCTCTCTTCCTCTTCCCTCATCACCATCTTCCATACGCCATTAAGAGTCCTTCATAAGGGTAAGATAAACATATGTACTGTATTGAAAACAATTGCATTCAGTATAAAATGTATTTTTAAGTTAATATTTTTGGGGGCGTGGAACAGATTATTTCAATTTCCTTTATTTCTTATGGGAAAAAGCTTCGACTTACGATATTTCGACTTACGATACGTCTCTGGGAACAGATTGCCATTGTAAATCAAGGCCCCACTGTATATATCTATAAAATGGAATATCTTTCCAAGATTGAAGACCAGATACCTGGATCTAGCCTCACCCAGCTTTGCAAGATGACACATGTAGGGGTATGGGAGTGTCATAGACCAGCTAGGATCGACCTCAGTCAACTTCAGAAATATCAGCATTTATTGTGACCCCCCCCCAATGATTTTCATAAAGTTAAGTCTGAATTTGGGGATGTAATTTCCAGAGAGTTATTTAGCAGTTTTTTCAGTACTTCATGATATTACATTTTCTGAGAGAATGGGGGAAGGAGAGGGGAAATGTTGAAAGTGAGGGAAGAAGAGGGGAAATAGGGAATAAAGGTGGAGATGGGGGAAGAGAGACCTGGATACAGTTGGATACCTCATCTAGTATATCTGCATAGATGACATATTAGTTAGGTCAGATCAGTATGGGCTAACATACACAACAAACCTGGGAACAGTTGGTGGGCTGTTCTTGAGACATAACACAACCCCAAGAACAAGTGAAGACATTAAATTGCAATAGAGATGAATATTACAAAATATTTATAATGTATCTGCAGTCTGTGTAAGAAATAGGAAGGCCAAAAATCAGGCCCAATATTTTTCATTGTTGCAATTTTGAAAACTAAATTAATCTTAACTTAGTCTGGAACATGTTTAAAATATTATCATTAAAACATACCAGTAATGCTAGGTTTGAATTAGTTGTAAGATATTATTTTTTAACAACATTACTCCAGTCAATTGGATGATTATACTGTAATCTCAAGTATAATGAGATCGATGCCATACAGTACTGTATTTATGTTTTGAATGACTTTTTGAAATCTTGGCCAATGTCATTAATGTACTGGCTAAATCCTTTCCAACTCTTGGAAAGGATTTCGTAAATGTGACCACACGTATTAACTGGTGGCTTCTTCATTAGTAAGATCCTAACCATATTAGAATTTTTAAATATAAGTATTTTATAAATAATTATAATACAATTGTTAAATTTATGGGAAGGTTCAGTATATTATTATAACCCCCATCCTCCACCATGGTAATGTATCCCTCACCATGGTAACTCATCTATCACCATGGTAACCCATCCACCACCATAGTAACCCATCCACTGCCATGGTAACCCATCCACCACCATGGTAACTCACCCATCACAGTGGTAACACATTCACCACCATGGTAACCAAGCCATCACCATGGTAACTCATCCACCACCATGGTAATTATCCCCCACCATGATAACCCATCCCCCCCCACCATGGTAACCCATCCCTCACCATGTAACCCATCCCCCACCATGGTAACCCATCCCCTCACCATGGTAACCCATCCCCCACCATGGTAACCCATCCCCCACCATGGTAACCCATCCCCTCACCATGGTAACCCATCCCCCACCATGGTAACCCATCCCCCACCCTGGTAACCCATCCCCTCACCATGTAACCCATCCCCACCATGGTAACCCATCCCCTCACCATGGTAACCCATCCCCTCACCATGGTAACCCATCCCCTCACCATGGTAACCCATCCCCCACCATGTAACCCATCCCCCACCATGGTAACCCATCCCCTCACCATGGTAACCCATCCCCTCACCATGATAACCCATCCCCTCACCATGGTAACCCATCCCCTCACCATGGTAACCCATCCCCCACCATGTAACCCATCCCCCACCATGGTAACCCATCCCCCACCATGTAACCCATCCCCCACCATGGTAACCCATCCCCTCACCATGGTAACCCATCCCCCACCATGTAACCCATCCCCCACCATGGTAACCCATCCCCTCACCATGGTAACCCATCCCCTCACCATGATAACCCATCCCCTCACCATGGTAACCCATCCCCTCACCATGGTAACCCATCCCCCACCATGTAACCCATCCCCCACCGTGGTAACCCATCCCCCACCATGTAACCCATCCCCCACCATGGTAACCCATCACTTACTATGATAATTTATCTTGTAATATATATATGTTGTACCTAGTAGCCAGAATGCACTTCTCGGTCTACTATGCAAGGCCCAATTTGCCTAATAGGCCGAGTGATTTTCTTTATTTACCATAAAATGTTTCCAGTTGATTTATTTTAAATATTTTTATTATATTAAGAACATAAATTATTGATTTAGTTATGTTAGTTTAGGTTAGGTTAGGTTCGGTCATATATCTCCATTTGTAACTCAAATTTTAAAAAATTAAGTCATAAATAATGAAATGGATAGCTTTATCATTTCATAAGAAAAAAATTAAAATAATATTACATTCAGAAAAACTTGGCTTATTAGGCAAATCGGGCCTTGCATAGTAGGCCGAGAAGTGCGTTCTGCCAACTAGGTATGACATATATATATATATATATATATATATATATATATATATATATATATATATATATATGTCGTACCTAGTAGCCAGAATGCACTTCTCAGCCTACTATGCAAGGCCCGATTTGCCTAATAAGCCAAGTTATCCT
>NC_091189.1:24589942-24604942 GCF_040958095.1 Procambarus clarkii
ACAGAAGGAATAGAAAAACTAACTTTGGAAGCATATCAAGTCTGTCTGAAACATGTTCCTTTGAGGAAAGCCAAAAAGAGGTCCAACGTAGAAAGAGAACACAGACGACACTGCAAAAGAAGGAAAAAAAATGGAAATGCTCAAGTAAACTCGACTTTCCCTACAAAGAAGGAATAATTTAAATAGGAAGATTGAAGAAATCAAACAGAAGCTGAAACACTCATATCAGATTAAAGAAATGCACTAGAACAGAAAGCCATTCAAGAAATAAAGAAAAACCCAAAATATTTCTTCACATGCGAAATCAAAAGCAAAAACCACTGCCTGTATTGGATCTATTCATACGAGTTAAGGTTCATACACGGAGGATGACAAAGAAATTTGTGAAATCCTAAAAAAGCAGTTTGAAGACATGTTTAGCATTCCAATAAACAGATTTTAAGTGGAAGATCCGGACAACTTCTTTATGCGTGATATCGAAACCCCTGTAAATATAACTGATATCAACACGAGCGTGGCAGAATTTGAAAGAGAAATTGAAAACATGTCCATGCACTCAGCTCTGGGATCCAGATTTATGGAATTCAATATTTATAAAGAAATACAAGGTGCCAGTAGCACACACTCAGTATAGTGTGGAGGAAGAGCTTGGGCATGAGGGAGATACCAGATGCGCTTAAAGTAGCAGAGTTAGCCCCTCTACACAAGGGAGGGAGCAAAACATTGGCAAAGAATTATAGACCAGTTGCACTAACGTTCCACATAATAAAAGTATTTGAGAGAGTGAATAGGAGTCAGGTCACCAGTTTCATGAAGACCAATGACCTCCACAACCCAGGCCAACATGGATTTAGAGAAGGAAGATGGTGCCAATCACACAGCTACTTGACCACTATGACAAAGTCACTGAGGCATTAGGAGAAAAACAGAATGCAGATGTGGAATACATGGACTTTGCAAAGGCATTTGATAAATGTGACCATGGAGTAATAGCACACAAAATGAGGTCAGTGGGAATAACTGGTAAAGTAGGACGCTGGATACTCAGTTTTCTGTCGAACAGAACACAAAGAGTAACAGTCAACCATATAAAATTGAGTCCAAGCGCAATTAAAAGCTCTGTACCTCAGGGTACAGTCCTTGAACCACTGCTTTTCCTTATTCTCATATCAGATATAGATAAAAATACAAGTCACAGCTTTGTATCATCCTTTGCAGATTACACAAAAATCAGCATGAAAATTACCTCTGCTGAAGACATTAAAAAACTTCTAGCAGATATTAATAAAGTTTTCGACTGGGCAATAGAAAATAACATGATGTTTAACAGTGATAAATTCCAGGTACTCAGGTACGGTAAAAATGAGGACCTTAAACATAATACAAGGTACAAAACACAATTAAATCTGCCCATAGTGGGAAAGCAGCATATAAAGGATTTGAGAATAATGATGTCTGACGACCTAACGTTTAGGGAGCCTAACCAAGCAAATATTTTGTCAGCCAGAAAAATGATAGGATGGATTACGAGAACTTTCAAATCCAGGGATCCCATCACAATGGTTGTACTATACAAATCACTTGTACTGACCCATCTTGAGTACTGCTCAGTACTCACTTTCCCCTTCAGAACAGGAGAGATTGCTGAAATAGAGGGAATACAGAGAACATATACGGCACGCATAGACGAGATATAGCACCTAAATTATTGAGATCATCTCAAATCTCTCCAAATGTACTCACTAGAAAGAAGACAAGAGAGATATCAAATAATATACACGTGGAAAATACTGGAGGGCTAGGTCCCAAATCTACACAGTAAAATAACAACATACTGGAGTGAACGATATACAAGAAATGCAGAATAGAACCAGTGAAGAGCAGGGGTGCCATAGGCACAATCAGAGAACACTGTATAAACATCAGAGATCCACGGTTGTTCAACATCCTCCCAGCAAACATAAGAAATTTTGCTGGAACAATCATGGACATCTTTAAAAGAAAATTAAATCAATTTCTCCAAGGAGTGCCAGACCAACAAGGCTGTGGTGGATATGTGGGCCTGCGGGCCACTCCAAGCAACAGCCTAGTGGACCCAGCTTTCACAAGTCAAGCCTGGCCTCAGGCCAGGCTTGGGGAGTAGAAGAAATCCTAGAACTCCATCAAGCAGGTATCAGTGAAGCTGATCCACAACAGGTGGTGTGAATGCTAATCTCCAACAGTTTTTCTGAGGAAGTTTATTAGCATATTCTCTTTAGCAATTGTGCCTCGTACCAGTTGGTTTCTTCTGCTACTTTTACTTTGGCCTGTGGACTACCAGATTGGCTGAATTTGGTTCATTCATCTTCTAAATAAGGCGGATGTAGAGAATATCAAATATGATGAGCCACTAGTAGCCAACAACCACTGCATTATCATGTTCAATTACATTGCAGAGCTGAAAGAGAATCCAACTAAGAAACAGGTTGAAGAGTGTGAGATTACAGATAAGGGCACTTCAGAATGGTTAGTGTATACCTTCAAGAAGACTGAATATCCTGGGATGATGAACTTTATAACAGACATGCACAGAAGCAATCAAATAGTTCATACATCTTAAGAGGAAAGTGTTTTAGAATAGTAAATAGGGTGTCATTAAGACAGCTAGTAATGAATGCACCAGAATCAGGAGTTCAACACAGCATCAATTTGAATGTGATATTGTGATGAAACCAAAGGACCAACATAGCTCATATAGCTATATATGGATATATATAGCTATATGAGCTATGTATGGTTTCATAGCTATATATGGAGGAAAACATCTGTATGGGACCATGTGATCAGACTGGTGGAAAAGGAGGAACATGAAAGGAGAATGACAAAGAAGTGTTAACAACTCGACAGAAGATTCCAGGATGATCTACAAACTGGATCTAGATCGATGTCCAACAAGGGGTAACAATAATTGTTCAGGAGCAACAACAAAAGGCAAAATTAAAAAACAACAACAAAAAGGCAAAATTAAAGCAACAAAAGGCATTAAATTAAAGCAACAACAAAAGGCAAAATTATGGTTGAAATGGTAAAAATATACTTGGAGTAACGAGATATAGTAAAAAACAGCAGGACAAAACAAGTACAGTATCTTGGTAATTACCCAAGTGTCGTTACAGGAGGAGAGCTACTCTCATGGTGTCCTGTCTTCCCAGTACTCTTTGTCATATAACACTATGAAATTACTTGTTCCAACCGTTTACCACTCTAGTTGTGAAAGTGAATCTTCTTACATTTCTTCGGCAGCTTTGTTTAGTTGGTTTAAATCTATGACCTCTTGTTCTTGAAGTTCCAGGTCTCAAGAATTCTTCAATATTAATTTTATCGATTCTCATTACTATTTTGTACATAATGATCATATTGCCTCTTTTTCTTTTATCTTCTAATTTTGGCATATTAAATGCCTCTCTCTCCTCATGTCCTTCGGTTCTGGGAGCCATTTAGTTGGATGTCTTTGCACCTTTTTCCAGTTTGTTGATTTGCTTTTAAGATATGGGCACCATTCGGGCGCCTGACAGCTGGGTGGACAGCACTTCGGATTCGTAGTCCTGAGGTTCTGAGTTCGATCCCCGGTGGAGGCGGAGACAAATGGGCAAAATGTTTATTTCACCCTGATGCCCCTGTTATCTAGCAGTAAATAGGCACCTGGGAGTTAGACAGCTGCTACGGGCTGCTTCCTGGGGATGTGTAACAAAAAGGAGGCCTAGTCGAGAACCAGGCCGCGGGGACGCTAAGCCCCGAAATCATCTCAAGATAACCTCAAGAAGATAACCATACAACCTCTGCATATTCCAGCTTTGGTCTAACAAAAGCCGTGAATTTTTTTTGAGTATTTCACTATCCATGTATTTAAAAACAATTCTGAAGTTAGAATGATTACTGATGAAGGCTGTATGGATTGTGTGTTCCCAGTAACTGGAGTTTCCAGCATAATACTAAGCCCTGGAGAATACCCAAGAATATAGAAAAAAGAAATGTAGTTGTAATATTCAAGAAAGAGGAAAGACTCAAATCACTATATTGTAGAGCAGCATCTCTTACATGCATTCCATGCAAAATTCTGGAAAAGGTAATCAGGAAAAGCTAGGAATAGTGGAATACGTGGAGAGTAAATTTTAAAATAAATGGATCTCACTGATGTAGAGCCAAAATCATGTCTGATAAACTTGATGGAATTCTATGATAGGTCTACCAAAATGGGGAAAAAAACAAAGAATAGCTCAAATGCCAGATAGCTTTTAATATAGTTATTCACAAAAGAATAATGCACAAAATAACGAAACACTGGAATAATGGGAAAAAAGAGACTGAACTGGGTAAGAAAGTACCTGATGGTCAGGAAACAAAGAGGCATAGCAAGAAAAGATATGTTGAACTGGAAAGGGAGTGAAAATGGGACCTTCATGTCAGTGTATCAGTACCTCTGCTCTGTCTGATTTATGTTAATGCTGACTTGTCAGGGAAAAGAGCCTCTTGTCAGTGTTTCCAAGTGATACACATTTAATGCAATTAAGAACTGAAAATTAGAGTGCTGCAGGAAAACCTTTACTATTTCCAGGAGTAGGCACACAAGAGGCTCTTAAAATTAAATCCAGATAAGTGTAAGCCTCTGCAAGAAAATAAGAGAGAAAAAGACTTAAGTTAATACTAGTATAACACTAACATCAAACTAATAGCAATGCTATTAGTTCTACAAACAACAAAGTCTCGTACTGCATGCAGATTAGTTTTCTGTATGTAGATTCTCAGCTCCTTGAAGAATACAGGAATTCCCAAGATGCTAGTTTCTAAGATATGAAGTTCAAATAATGATAATCACATACAAGTAGGAAGCAGCAAGTCTTTGTTTCTAACAAATTATGACGTCACTTTTCTTGTGATATACATTGGTTTAAAAAAAATTAAAACAATTTAAACTTGTTTCCCATATTCGGGGACAGGAAGCCTGTTATGCTTTTTCAGGCCCACCTAGGCCAATAGCTGACATTCCACAGGATGCATAATAGTTATCAGTGTTTCCAAGTGATACACAGTTATTTATTTTATTATTTTATTTATTTATTTATTTATTTATTTATTTATTTATATACAAGAAGGTACATTGGGTTTGCGAGAATACATAGCATAGTACAGTAATTGCACTCTTGTAAAGCCACTAGTACGCGCAGTTAATGCAATTAAGAACTAAAAATTAGAGTGCTGCAGGAATAATACTCATAATAGTTGCCTAACTCTTGGGTAACTACCTGTATTATAGCTAGGTGATGAGGTGTTACGACCCTGGGTTCTCCAGTGGAAACCAGAGGTCAAAATTGAGCTATTAAACTTCCTAAGTAGTACAGTTTGCGCATTTCGAATGGAAATTGAGTACATGAATTACGGAGTATCTCTTCTTCCAAGGTGGGAGCGCAGTGATCAACCCTTAGACTAACCTATTTGGTCTTGTAGCAAGTTATTACTACTGTGGATAGTTTATTTTGGGGGCCGGGCCTTTTAGCTCTCCCATATTTGATACTCCTGTCTTCTAACTACCTATACCCCTTAATAGTACCAGTACCCCATAGAGTCCCACTCATATCAGTTGTAACATGAGGTAAAAGGAAACATTATCTAAATACAGTACTTCTGTCCTGCCACAGGAATTAAACTCAGGACAATATGGCTGCGACCTGCCTGTACTGACCATGCTTCAAGGGGAGTAGCTGTAAATTCTAAAGAGACCTCTTAATGAGATACAGATAAAAATCTAGTAAACTGGATATGAGTAACAGTTGTATAAGTAGAATCTCCATATTTCTGTCCCAGAGCAGCAAATTACCAAAGCATTAATTAATCATGATTTGTTGTTGTTTTAGATTCAGCTACACGGAACAAAAGTTGCAAGTAGCACGGGCTGTAGTGAGCCCGTAGTGGATTTACCTGGCACAGGAGCGGGACTATAACTGCAGTGTAATCCTCAAGATTATTTACAAATTAATTTTAAACGGGAGTACTTCACCCATCCTCTAGTGAAGTTCAGTCAAGCTCCGGTCGTCCTCAAATACTGCAATTACTATAGTGTATTCGTAATTTTATTCGTGTTGTGTAATGAAAAGAGGGGGTTTTCAAATATAAATTAATGTCATTATATATATTATACTTTTGTGTACAGTTAAGCCTAGGATAGGTTTAATCCTTTGGTCCTATTAGCTATCGCTTATAATTTACAGTATGCACGAAATATTTTATAGGTTGATAGTGTTTCTTATATAGAAAATGAGAGAAAGCATTGTTTGTGAAAATATCATGTGTAGTGTTTTTTACTCATAAACATGGGAGTGACTGTGAAATTAACAATCATTTGGCCAATGTTTGTGGGTTTGTACTGAACTTGTGCAGTATTTATTGTCATTGTGTTTGTACTGAACTTGTGCAGTATTTATTGTCATTGTGTTTGTACTGAACTTGTGCAGTATTTATTGTCATTGTGTAATTACGTGTGTAATTACCTAGCAGACCACGTGGCACAGTGGCGAGACACTCGCCCGTGTTTCGCAAACGATGGTTGGGGTTCCTGTCATTGCCGGGAAGGATTGACTAGGCGCCATTTGCAGATGATGAGTCACAATAAAGTGGCTGAAGAAAGTTGATCAAACTACACTAGACGACGATGTTTCGGTCC
The DNA here is from genome assembly GCF_040958095.1 of Procambarus clarkii. Taxonomy (NCBI): domain Eukaryota; kingdom Metazoa; phylum Arthropoda; class Malacostraca; order Decapoda; family Cambaridae; genus Procambarus; species Procambarus clarkii. Next base: position 24,596,640 of record NC_091189.1, read on the forward strand.
ATCCTGGACCAGCATCAAGTCGATTAGGCGCCAAGGCGCCATTCCTTAATCTCTGTTCATCCAGCAGTGAATGGGTTGATAACTCTTGTATATAAAAAATAAGAATAAAGGTAACTGCAGAAGGCCTATTGCCCCATACGAGGCAGCTCATATTTATAACCACCCACTCCCACTCATATACATGTCCAACCCACGTTTGAAACTATCGATCGACCCCATCTTCACCACGCCACGTGGCAACTGGTTCCACAAATCAACAACCCCGTTACCAAACCAGTATTTACCCAGGTATTTCCGAAATCTAAACTTATCCAGTTTATACCCATTGTTTCGTGTCCAGTCCTGTGTACCCTATTAATATCCCTTGTGTTAGGACTATTCATCCACTTGTACCTTTAGCATGTCACCCCTAACTCTTCGCCGTTTCCAGTGAATGCAATTTAAGCAATTTAAATTTTTTTCATATGACAGGTTTCTAATTTAGGGAATTAACTTTGTCATCCTACGCTGGACACGTTCTAGTGAGTTTATATCCATTTTATAGTACGGCGACCAAAACTGTACTGCATAATCTAAAGGGGGCCTAACCAGAGCAAGATATAGCTGAAGAACAACACCAGGTGTCTTGTTACTAATGCTTCGAATAATAAATCCCAGTGTCCTATTTGCCTTATTACAAACATTTATGCATTGATTTTTTGGTTTTAAATTCTTACTAATCATAACTCCCAGATCCCTTTCACTATCCGACTTCGTAATCTCAACACCATTTAGTTTGTATCGTGTAACTATCGCCATTACCTAGCCTCAAAACCTTACATTTGTCAGCATTAAAGTGCATCTGCGAATCGTTTGACCATTTCAAAACCCTATTTAGATCGCCTTGAAGTGATAGTGAGACTTTTTCCATGTATATTATATAATATATATATATATATATATATATATATATATATATATATATATATATATATATATATATATATATATATATATATATATATATATATATAATATTCATGGAAAAAGACTGAGGGCCTTTTGCTGAAAGAAAAACAGCAATTCGGAGGGTCTTTGCAATTGGTGTGAGACGTGTGCTGGTTGCTGACATTGGCGTTGCTAATAGGAAGTTACCAGCATGGGGAGCTGCTACAGCTATAAGTCGGGCAGTCAGTGTCATGTGGTGGTGGTGCAGCTTTTAGGCATGTTGCAGCTGATTAGTCTACAATGGGGCCATTCCAGCTGGATTGCTTGTGAGCTTCAGAAGTTGGTGGTTGGAGTTCTGGTGCTTCATGAGAGACCCATTTGGTGGTGCAGTCTGTACTCACCTAGTTGTGCTGGCAGGGGTTGAGCTGTGACCCTTTGGTCCGGCCTCTCAACTGTCAATCAACTGGTGTACAGGCTCCTGAGCCTACTGGGCTCTATCATATCTACATTTGAAACTGTGTATGGAGTCAGCCTCCACCATATCACTGCCTGGGATCTTGTACCACCTGTCTGTTGACCTAAGTAATCGTGTGGGATTTCATTCACTAGGTTGTCAAATGCCATTGAAGAGGACAGAAACACTGGTACAGCAATGGCTTGTTTTCACTGTGAAAGATTGAGTATATATACAATATATTGAGAGAAAGGGAATATATATATATATATATATATATATATATATATATATATATATATATATATATATATATATATATATATATATATATATATATATATATATATTATTAAATATGACCGAAAAAGTAAGATTAATTCTGACCAGGGGGAGAAAGATACTGGCAGTATGGGGCGTTAAAGTTTATTGAAGATTAAATTCTGCAGAACATGTAAATATATAAAGTTCACATAAAGTAAGTAATTATATAAAGTTTATATTAAACACGGTTTATATTATAGACTTAACAAAGTTGATATTATATAAAACTTAATATTGAACATGTAAATATACAAAGTTTCAAATATAATTTAAGGAATATATAACGTTTATATTAAAATATATAAAGTAAATATATAAAGTAAGAATTAACAGTAACAATTCCAAGGACTAGATTTAACTTAAAAGGTACACCCGTAGTAAGTATGAGACCTTAGCCTATAGTGACATGGAAACTAATTCTGCAGAAACCTAAAGGTTAACTGGTACTAGAATTAAGGCCGAGTGCAAATGTGTAGTAATTATATAACACTAGGATATAACAGGCAGGACACAAAGAATAACTAATAAGTGAGAGACCACATAACACGTAATGTACCCGGCCAAGAGGCCGTAAAAGACCTAATGGATAAGGAGAAGGGGGTGTGACTACAAGTAGGGCTTACTAGCACCTAGACTGGGCAAAGTATTAGCTGCGGACAGCGTGAATATCTTTCAGGACCCTTTCCTCCGTTTTATGAGCTGTGGAAAAGAAGTTGTTAGTTGTCTCTTCAGAGGTTGCATGGCTTTTCACTTTCCTTCTGAAGAGACCTCATGCAACCTCTGAAGAGACAACTAACACAACACCTATACCCCCTATTAGACTATTTTACAGGAACTTCTTTTCCACAGCTCATAAAACGGAGGAAAGGGTCCTGAAAGATATTGTTAATAGAAACGTTATCCCTACAGACAAAAATCAGAGGATACAACTGACGATTTACTATAAAACCAGAAAAACGGCCAGCCTACTCATGAGAAACTCTCCAGACACAAAACAGAACGCTTTAAAAGAGACTAATGTCGTCTATGCCTTCAAATGCCCACTTGGGGACTGTAAACTCCAAAAAACCCAGTATATAGGCAAGACAACAACATCTCTTTCTAGGCGTTTAACGATGCATAAGCAACAGGGCTCCATTAAGGAACATATAATCTCTTCCCATAACCAAACCATCGCCAGAGAAACCCTAGTAAACAACACAGAAATCATCGATAGATACAGCGATAGCAGGCGGCTTGACGTTTGCGAGGCACTACACATCAAGAAGTCAACACCAGCAATCAACAGCCAATTATTGCACAACTATATTCTACCCACCTCAAGACTCCGCTCCAATATAGAAGCATCAAGAAATATGGACCAATAGGCTTTCTACAAACACTTCTATTCAATACCCATTGTTTCTGTTCTGTCTTGTGTTGATACTTTTAATACCCTATTAATATCCCCTCCTGTTCTGTCTTGTGTTAATGCCACATCACCCTTCCCACCTCACTCAAATGTAGATATAAAATCAGAGATACGTTCTAATCAGTTGTGTATTTGTGAAGTCTTTGAAAATGTAATAAGTTTTACGAAACGCGCCCGTGTCGCGTCAGACTAGAAATAAAAATGAATTTTGGAGAAGTGATTTTTGATTTACCTCCAACAGTGAAGCGTAATGTACGGAAGATTGAGAAAATTCGTGTTAGAATTATTAATCTTACTTTTTCGGTCATATTTAATAATATATGTCTACAGGAAAGACTGCTACCAAAATATACTAATATATATATATATATATATATATATATATATATATATATATATATATATATATATATATATATATATATATATATATATAAAATTGGGAAGGGAGTACCACCTCTGGCTGGAAGAAGGGGGACCCATAGCCTCGGAGGAAACCACACATAACGCATTGGAGGGAATGTGTATTCCCTCCAATACAGTTTCTGTGTGCTTTTCTCCTACCACCCCCTTCCCCCTTTATATATATATATATATATATATATATATATATATATATATATATATATATATATATATATATATATATATATATATATATATATATATATAATATATATATATATATATATATATATATATATATATATATATATATATATATATATATATATATTAAATAAATAAATAAAAGTGTAGTTACTGGATAAGAACTACGCTCGTGGTGTCCCGTCTTTCCAGCGCTCTGTCATATGAGTAATTAATTTCTGGTACTGAAAGCAAAAGGAGTAATTCAAGTTAAAATAAAAAAGGACAGTATCTCAATAAAACAAATATTCGTATGAATTCACATATTAAAATATACAAAATAGGTATATTTATAGGTATAGGTATAGGTATATATATTAAGAGTCGTTACCCACCATGAGCGTTGTTGACTTACTTGACTGACGGCGCGGCGAGGCAGTTGGGCTGGGGCGCCGCTGCATGTACTCTTTTAATCTCTACCACCCTCCTCTACCACAGGTATATTACAGTGTATGTTAACCCGGCCACCCGTAGGCTCGGTGTACCGAGCACTAGTGTAGGATTATTGTAGCCCAAAAGCTGGTTTACAATTGTATTGAATAAAGTTGGTTTGTGGCCACGTTCATCAAACCAAAGGTGTTTTGATTGGAGCTATACCGGTGTTGACTAGGCTCAGGCTGGCTAGGGTTGTGTTGTACTTTGTGTGTACTAGTCCAAGTGTTAGATGGCAGGTAACTACAGGGAGACGTCCAAGAAAGCATTAAGGGACAGAATTTCTGAAGGGAAGGTAGAGCGCCCTCCGTCTGGTGGACTGGTGGTGGCTGCGGCCATCACTTGCTCTCGGCATATTTAACATTATAATTTCTATTTTTGTTCTGTATGTCAATCTTGTTTCTCTGGTTATTGAGGATTAATCGAATGTTACTTGACAAGCTGCTAATGCTGTATCAATCTGATTCTCAATTGTTCCAAGCTATATATGAAGGTGAAGGTTCACAGTAACCTTGTACCCAGGAGTACAGTACCTGTACTCGCATACATAAGAACATAAGAATAAAGGTAACTGCAGAAGGCCTATTGGCCCATACGAGGCAGCTCCTATCTATAACCACCCAATCCCGCTCGTATACATGTCCAACCTATGCTTGAAACAATGAAGGGACCCCACCTCCACCATGTTACGTGGTAATTGATTCCACAAATCAACAACCCTGTTACCAAACCAGTATTTACCCAAGTCTTTCCTAAATCTAAACTTATCCAATTTATATCCATTGTTTCGTGTTCTGTCTTGTGTTGATAGTTTTAATACCCTATTAATATCCCCTTTGTTATGTCCATTCATCCACTTGTAAACCTCTATCATGTCACCCCTAGCTCTTCCCCTTTCCAATGAATGCAACTTAAGCTTTGTTAATCTTTCTTCATATGAAAGATTTCTAATTTGGGGAATTAACTTGGTCATCCTACTCTAGACATGTTCAAGTGAATTTATATCCATTCTATAGTACGGCGACCAAAACTGTACTGATAATCTAAATGGGGCCTAACCAGAGCAAGATATAGCTGAAGAACCACACCAGGTGTCTTGTTACTAACGCTTCGATTAATAAATCCCAGTGTCCTATTTACCATATTACGAACATTCATGCATTGATCCTTTTATTTATGCATATACAAGAATGTACATAAGGAATGTGAGGATACAAATATGGTAATTACAGTCTTGTAAAGCCACTAGCACGCGCAGCGTTTCGGGCAGGTCCTTAATCTAAGAAAATTTTAAGGAGGTAAATACTTGCAAAATTTATAGACAAAAAAATAACAGATTACATGAAATGAAAAAAAAAAAAAAAAAAATGAGAGAAAATTGTAGGTACAGTATATTAAAGCACATAGGTAGCTAAGATTGATTGCAATGACAGCTTAAAATGGTAGTTGACAACAAATTGGTAGGCACAATACAGCAGAAACAATATAAGATTGATTGCAGTGACAGCTTGAATGGTAGTTGACAAAAATTGGTAGTCACAATACAGCATATGGCTAGCACATAAAAGAAGACAGCAATGAACACAATAATAAGGTTGTTTGATATTACATAAAAATTAGGAGATTGGGTAACACTAGGTACAGAGCAAATTTAAAGCTCAGTGTAGGAAACTAAGATGAAGTTAGGTACTTTTTGGTTTTGCTTTTAAATAAGGCAAAAGTTTTACATTTTTTCAATTCACTAGGGAGTGAGTTCCATAGACTAGGTCCCTAAATTTGCATAGTGTTTACACAGATTAAGTTTGACCCTGGGGATATCAAAGAGATATTTATTTCTGGTGTGGTGATAATGGGTCCTATTACATCTGTCCAGGGAGAGTTTCAGAGCATGGTTTGCATTTAAGAACAGGGTTTTGTAAATGTAGTTGACACAAGAGAATGTGTGGAGGGAGTTAATATTTAGCAAGTTTAGGGATTTAAACAAGGGAGCTGAGTGTTGTCTGAAAGCAGAGTTAGTTATTATTCTGATAGCAGATTTTTGCTGTGTGATGATGGGCTTAAGGTGGTTTGCAGTGGTAGACCCCCATGCAGATACCATAATTAAGATAGGGGTAGATTAGTGCATAATATAGTGAGAGGAGAGCAGAGTTAGGAACATATCTGATTTTGGAGAGTATACCAACTGTCTTAGAGACTTTCTTAGTTATGTGTTGAATGTGGGTGCTGAAGTTGAGTCTCTTGTCTAGGAATAGGCCAAGAAACTTGCCATCATTTTTATTACTGCTGTTAATGTTGTCTATCTGTAGCTGAATTGCATTTGATGATTTGCTTCCAAATAAGATGTAGTAAGTCTTTTCGATGTTTAATGTTAGTTTGTTCGTTGACATCCATAAGTGGACTTTTTTTAATTCATTATTCACAACATTATTTAGTGTATGTGGGTTGAGGTTTGAATAGATAAGGGTAGTATCGTCAGCAAACAATATAGGTTTGAGAATATTAGAGACATTAGGCAGACATGTTTGTTTTATTTTCTTAGTAATCATAACTCCCAGATCCCTTTCGCAATCCGACTTTGCAATCTCAACACCATCTAGCTCGTATCTTGTAACCATCATCATTACCTAGCCTCAGAACTTTACGTTTATCAGCATTAAACTGCATCTGCCAATCTTTTGACCATTTCCGTGGTCCGTTTACCAGTCTCCGTGGTGTAGTGGTAAGACACTCGCCTGGCGTTCTGCGAGGATAGGGGGTTGAGCTTCAGCTATTTGATTCAGCTTCTCAATTTTTAATCGTCTAGTTTACAGATTCCCGAGCCTATCACGCTCTTATCAAATCTACGTTTAGAACATAAGAACTGCCGAAGGCCTATTGCCCCATACGAGGCAGCTCCTATTTATAACTACCCAATCCCACTCGTATGCATGTCCAACCCACCCTTGAAACAATCGAGGGACCCTACCTCCACGTTACGCTGGTAATTTGTTCCATAAATCAACAACCCTGTTACCGAACCAGTATTTACCCAAGTCTTTCCTAAATCTAAACTTATCCAATTTATACCCATTGTTTTGAGTTCTGTCTTGTGTTGATACTTTTAATACCATATTAATATCCCAATTTGTTATATTTTTCATCCACTTGTAAACCTCTGTCGTGTCACCCCTAACTCTTTGCCTTTCCAGTGAATGCAATTTAAGCTTTGTTAATCTTTCTTCATATGAAAGGTTTCTAATTTGGGGAATTAACTTTGTCATCCTGCGCTGGACACGTTCAAGTGAATTTATATCCATTCTATAGTACGGCGACCAAAACTAAACTGCATAATCTAAATGGGGCCTAACCAGAGCAAGATATAGCTGAAGGACAACACCAGGTGTCTTGTTACTAACACTTCGATTAATAAATCCCAGTGTCTTATATGCCTTGTTACGAACATTCATGCATTGATCTTTTGGTTTTAAATTCTTAGTAATCATGCATAACTCCCAGATCCCTTTCACAATCCGACTTCAATCTCAACATCATCTAGCTCGTATCTTGTAACTATTATCATTAACTAGCCTCAAAACGTTACATTTGTCAGCATTAAACTGCATCTGCCAATCTTTTTGACCATTTCAAAACCCTATTTAGATCAACTTGAAGTGATATAGTCGTCTTGTGTGTTAATTTCCCTACCGATTTTTGTATCGTTGACAAATTTGCAAATGTTGCTACTCAAACTTGAATATACTGTACTGTATATTATCATTTATATATATTGTAAACAACAGAGGTCCCAGGACAGAGCCTTGAGGCACTCCACTTACATTTTCCCACTCTGACTTACCCCATTTATACTAACTCTGTTTCCTTTGGTATAGCCATGCCCTAATCTAACTTATTATAGCACCCCCAATATCATGAGCTTCTATCTTTTTAATCAGTCTTTCATGTGGTACTGTATCAAAAGCTTTGTTAAGTCAAGGTACGCATCAGAATCCTTGCCACTAACAACTGCCTCAACAATGGTGTAATAAAAAGATGGCAAATTTGTTAAACATGAACGGCTATTTGTAAAACCATGTTGCGATTCGTTTATTAATTTGTTTTTCAAGATGA